>NW_006408541.1:4919519-4922424 GCF_000296735.1 Chrysochloris asiatica | reverse complement strand
ATTAACAAGCACAACTAAACAATCAGGTGAGGGACAGTTTGCTAAGTCTGCTAGGTGGTCAGAGTCTGGTCCTCAGAGCCTGCGGCCTGTATGGTCCGCCACACTCGGGCCCACGTGGCCCCGAACTCCTGACCGGGTCAGCGTGGTTTACAACACGCCAGCAAGATGGACTGGCAAAGTGGCAGCATCACTGGGCTCAAGCGTGGCAACGATTGTGAGGTTGGCCCAGGACCGGACCGTGTTTTGTTCTGTTATACATAAGGTTGCAATGAATCAGTAGGGACTCAATGGCACCTAACAACAACAACAACAACAACATTCTTCTTGATCAAAGGTATTTCCCCTTGTCAGTTGATGACATCAAATTCAGAAGAGAAATTATTGTAGATTTATCAATGTCAGTAGAGGACAAGTGAGAATGAAAGTTAGGAAGGACGTAGGCTTCAAACACAGGGTGTTTCATGAGAGTTAACCCAAACCAAACCAGTTTCTGCCAAGTCCATTCCAACTCATGACAACATCATGTGTGTCAGAGGAGACACTCTGTAGAAGAAAGCACTGGACTGCAAGGTTGGTTTGAACTTCAAGGCTAACGGTTCAAACTGCCAGCTGCTCCTCAGACACCATATAAAGGGCCACTATGAGTCAGAACTGACTCGACGGCACTTACTACCAACAACAAACCAAACCAAACCAGTTGCTGTCAAATTCATTCCAACTCATGACAACATCACGTGTATCAGAGGAGAATTGTGCTTCTTGGGTGTTTTAGTGGCTGATTTTTTTAGGAAGCAGATAATCATGCCTTTTTTAAAAGTTACCTTCTGATTGGACTCCAACCTTTCCATTTGAAGCCAAGAGCATTTACCACTTGTATCATCCAAGGGTTCTATTAATAAAAGACACTGGTCTTAAACCCATGGGGGTAATATGTACATGTCACATTTTATGACTACACATGCACACACCTGTGATACAATATATGACACACATATATATGACATATAAGATATATGACATGTGTATATTGAATTAGATGATAAGAAGTCAGATTCTCTTCTCACTAGAGTTGCAAATTTACATTCATTAGTCTTGTTATTTAACTACAAGTATCTTCCCTACTATGCAGTCCTGGTGTGGCACTGCAGAATAATGCCATGGACCATAGGGTTGGTTTGAACCACAAGGTTAGTGATTCAAGTTCACCAGCCACTCCTCTGAAACTCTACACAGGGTCGGTATGAGTCGGAACCAACTTGATGGCATTTAACAACAACGTCTTCCCTAGTGGGGAGCGTGGTAGTTCAACACAAAAAGCACTGGTCTGAAAACCACAAGGTTGGCTTTCTGCTCCTGCAACGATTTACAGCCTCAGAAATCCGATACAGGGTCTCTCTTGACAGCACTTCACAACGACAACATTCTTCCCTACTAAGGAGCTCTGTGGTTAAGTGCTCACTTGCTAACAGAAAGGACAGTGGTTCAAACCCACCAGCCGGTCTGCAAGAGAACAAGAAGGCAGTCTGGTTGCTCAAAGATGGCATCCCCAGACTTGAAGTCACCTGACATCAACAACTAGTCTTCCCTCCTACATGGTAAGCTGCAGAAAGGCAAGGAAAAGCCAATCTCTGTTTACCACCACCAGTTTCCCAGAATCATCCCTGGTACTGCAGGCTCATCAGATGTTTGTCAAAGTCACAAACTATGTGATGAGGCGCAGCTTCTAACAAGGGCTATCTTTTCCGAGCACATATCCAATGGTAACTAACACTGAACAGTTTTTGTTTTGTTTTTTAATTAGCTTTGTTGTTGCTCTGTGCCGTCGAGTTGGTTCTAATTCATAGAGTTTAGAGTTTCCGAGAAGCAGCTGGTGAGTTTGAACCACCAACCTTGCAGTTAGCAGTCCAGTACTTAGCCTACAGTGCTATACCAGGACTCTATTTCTTACTAATTCTTTATGCTATAAAATAAACCATGCTCTGTACTTAGAAATATAATGTGTTTCTGGGGAAAAATGCTGGAAGTAGCTCTTCCTCGCCCTAGACTTCCATTTTCACAACTGTTCCTTGTTCTCACGTTCCTCATGCTGGGTGCTAAGCATCTTACTTTGGCCCATGCTCCCAGCTCAGCCATTTTCTTATTTACCACTGAGTGTGGGAGAATACCTCTTCTTTGCTAGGTTGTGAAGCAAAATCTGTCCTGCTTTGTCCTTTGCCTGCTAATTGGGTACCTGCGGGACTCCAGGAATAAACCCAAGGTAGTGGGCTACAGTTCTGAGTCAGTTGGCTCCAGCTATCTCAGCTGGCAGACAGCCCCTCGAATGACAAACAGTACAAACCAACTTGACTTCCTTGGCCATCTGTCTGTTGGCTAAATAGCTACCTCTTGGATGAGCCGACTCATCACTTAGGCAGCTGGTGTCTCGGTGATTGGCTGAGCTGAACCACTTCTGGGCTAGGTCCAATATTTTCTGACCGCAAAAAACTGAATTTCACAGGGCTCTGCATGGTCTTTGTAGACTCTTTATAAAGCAAACTAGAGAATAAAAGCAACATGAATGAGGAAAGAGACGAGCTGTGCTTCAGAGCAAAAGCTTTTGAAGGCGTGAGTCACTTCGAATCTTTCCCCTTTGTGGCTGGATCTCTCTTTCTCTCCTCTTTCTGCATTGCCACGTTTGCTCTGCTTTTCTTCTTCCTTTCTAACCTTCCTTCTATTATTTCCCCCAAATTCTAAGCCTTCTACTCCATCCATCCAATATTTAATTAGTGTCTAGTGTGAATTAGGCCAGGGTAGCAAACTCAAATGTCTCTGAAAATCTTGTGGATGTGTTTTTCTTTCTTTCTTAAAAGTCACTTTCGATACATAGATATATAGATAGATAGACATATATGTGTATATACATTAT
>NW_006408541.1:4915874-4918814 GCF_000296735.1 Chrysochloris asiatica | reverse complement strand
ACAAATATACATTATATACATACATACACATACATTATATATATATATACACACACACATATCAGAAAAGACACTGAAACTTGCTCTCTAGAGTAGAGATGTTAAATTACACTGAAATTTGCTCTCCAGCATAGAGATACTAAAGCAAATGGAAGAAATAAAGAGGTACAAGAGCTGAACAGAAAATTTCAAAGGTCAGCTCGAGAAGATAAAGTCAAATATTACAACAAAATGTACAAAGATCTGGAGTCAGAAAACCAAAAAGGAAGAACACAGTCAGCATTTCTCAAGCTGGGGGAACTGAAGAAAAAATTCAAGCCTCGACTTTCATCATTGAAGGATTATCTGGGCAAATTAGTGAATGATGCAAAAAGCATCAAAAGAAGATGTAAGGAATACTCAGAGTCACTGTACCAAAAAGAAATAGTTGATGTTCAACCATTTCAAGAGGTAGCATATGATCAAGAGCCAATGATAGTAAAGGAGGAAGTTCAAGGTACATTGAAGGGATTGGCAAAGAAACAAGGCACCAGGAATTGATGGAATGAAAATTGAAATCTTTCAAGAAAGTGAGGCGGCACAGAAGGCACGCATTCACCTGTGCCAAGAAATTTGAAGACAACTATCTGGCCGATAGATTGCAAGAGATCCGTATTTGTGCCCATTCCAAAGAGTGGTGACCCAATGGAATGGAGAAATCATCAGACAATATCTTTGATATCCCATGCATGTAAAGTTTTATTAACGGTAATACAGAAATGGCTACACGCATACATTGACAGAGAACTTCCAGATGTTCAAGCCAGATTCAGAAGAGGATGTGGAATGAGGGATATCATTGTTGATGGCCGATTGATCTTGGCTGAAAGCAGAGAACACCAGACAGATGGTTAGCTGTATTTTATTGACTATGCAAAGCCTTTCAATTGTGTGGATCATGACAAGCTATAGACATCACTGGAAAATATGATTATTCCAGAACACTTAATTGTGATCATGAGGAATCTGTATCTGGACCAAGAGGCAGTTGTTTGAACAGAACTTAGGAACACTGAATGGTTTAAAATTAGGGTGTGTGACAAGGTTGTATTCTTTCACCATACTTATTCAACCTGTATGCTGAGCAAATAATGCAAGAAGCAGGGTTATATGGAAAAAAAAATATGACATCAGAATTGGAGGAAGACTCATTAACAACCTGTGATATGTAGATAATACAACCTTGTTTGCTGAAAGTGAAGAACTTAAAATATTTACTAATGAAGATCAGAGAGTACAGCCTTCAATGTGGGTTGCATCTCAATATAAAGAAACAAAAATCCTCACCACTGGACCAATAAATAACATTCTTATCAACAGAGAAAAGATTGATGTTGTCAAGAACTTCATTCTTCTTGGATCAACTATCAACACTCATGGAGGCAGCAGTCAAGAAATCAAGTGATGTATTGCATTAGGCAAATTTGCTGCACAAGACCTTAAACTGTTGAAGAGCAAATATGTCAGCTTGAGGACTAAGGTTCACTTGACCAAGCCATGGCATTTTTAATAAACTCATATGAGTTTATTAAAACTCATATGCATGAGAAAGCTGGACAGTGAATAAGGAAGACCGTAGAATAATTGATGCTTTTGAGTTATGGTGCTGGAGAAGAATATTGAAAGTGCCATGGGTTTCCAAAAGAACAAACAAATACTTGTTCGAAGAAGTGCAGCCAGAGTACTTTTTGGAGGCCAAGACAGCCAAACTTCGTCTCTCATATTTCAGACATATTGTCAGGAGGGACCAGTCGCTGGAGAAGGATATCATGTTTGGTAAGGCGGAGGGTCAGAAAAAAAAGAGGAAAACCCCCCAGAGAGATGGATTGGCAAAGTGGCAGCATCAATGGGCTCAAGCATGGCAACAATTGTGAGGTTGGCTCAGGACCAAGCAGTGTTTTCTTTTGTTGTGCATAGGGTCACTATGAGTTGGTACCAATTCGATGACACCTAACAACAACAAAAAATACACATACATACAATATATATATACATTATATATACACACACATTATATATATACACACATACATCATATATATGTATATATGTATGCATATACATATATACACAAATTTTATATATATGTGTGTATATATACATGTGTATATATATACACACCAATATTATACACACACACACCTACATTGTGTACACACACCTACATTATACATATACACACACCTACATTATATACACACACCTCAGGCTGAAAACCTTAAGGTCAGCGGTTCGAAACTACCAGCCGCTCCACAGGAGAAAGATGAGGCTTTCTACTCCCGTAAAAATTTACACCCTCGGAAACCCTGTACAGGGTTGCTATGGGTCGGAACCGACTCGACGGCACTTAACAACAACAACATTATACGTATACACACACCTACATTATATACACACACTTACATTATGCATATACACATACCTACATTGTATACACACACCTACATTATACATATACACACACCTACATTATATACACACACCTACATTATACATATACACACACCTACATTATATATACAAACACATACATATAGTGTTGTGTGTGTGTGTATATATATACACACACATACATACATACAATATATACACACATACATATAATATATACACACACATATATACACATACACATTATATATACATACATACATATAATATATATACACACATACATATAATTATATATATACATATAATATATATACACATACATTATATAAGCATATTATATATATATATATACATGTTATATATGTATATATACATACATGCATTATATGTATATACATTCATAAGTTATACATGTATATATACATAATACATTATATGTGTATATACACATACATTATATATACATAAACACATACATTATATATACATAAATACACACATAAATAT
>NW_006408541.1:4912808-4914533 GCF_000296735.1 Chrysochloris asiatica | reverse complement strand
ATATATATATATATACATACACACAGTACTTATACTTTTGTATCTGAAACTCTTGTGCCATGTGCTATTCTTTCTTCCTTAAAAGTGGCTTTATATATAAATATTACACACATATATAAATATTACACACATATGTATATTACACACACATATATATATACATTACACACACACACACACATATGCATATATACTGAATACTGAAAGTACCACAGATTGTAAAAATAATAAACTAATCTTTTGGGGGAATGTGCTGCTAGAATGCTCCTTAAAAGCCAGAATGTTGAGATTTCACCTGCTGTGGCACTGTGGGCTAATGTGTCAGATTGCAAAGTCATTTGAACTGCAACATCGGTGATTTAAGCTCACCAGCTGCTCCTTGGAAACCCTATACAGGGTTGCTATGGGTCAGAATCGACTCGACAGCACTTAACAACAACAACAACTTTACACATATTATCAAAAGGAACCAGTTCTTAGAGAAGGACATCATTTTTGGTTAAGTGGAAGATCAGCAAAAAAAGAGGAAGACCCCCCCCCCAACAGTTCTGACTGATAGATAACAAACCCTGTATAGGGTTTCCAAGGAGTAGCTAGTGGATTTGAACCATCGACCTTGTGGTTCACAGTCCAGTGCTGATCCTACAGTGCCACATCAAGAGTTCCGGAATTAGATAAATGAGAAGAGAGGCAAAGACACATACAGATAGAGGAGAGATGTTCATATGCCAATGTAGTTACAAGTCTAGGAATTCCTGGGGCTTTCAGAAGTTGAGAGACAAAAAACTTCCCGTAAAGATCCTGGCTCCACTTACAACCTGCATGGAGCTGACTAACCTCCTGGACCATGAAATAATAGGTTTCTTTGTTGTTTAAAACCACAGACTTTGTGGCACATTTTTCTTCACACTAAGACTCATAAACTCAGTAATTCATCAAACCCAGAAAGGGTTTCAGACGCTGGTGGCCCTAAAGTATGCAAATCTCCACTATACATTTCCATGGCTATTCTTCATAATATCCTTCTTCTAATACATTTCTGATTTCTATTTTCCAGCCCAATATCTCTAGAGCCTCTTCATCAGCATAGGAAGAATTCGATCATCTCTACCAAAAATAAACTATGATTACTTGAGAATTCAAGTGTAATTAAATACTACACTCTGAAAGCATACAAGGGCAAGTCGAAAAAATATTGCTAAGACACCATAGAAAACTTTATGAAACAAAACCTCATAATATGAAGCTATCGTTTCTCAACATTTCCTCCAACTAAGTTTGTACATTTCTGAGGACAGTGTGTCTTCCTCTCACCCTTACCTGAAAGTTCTGCATTCTGATTTATACCCATCACAACGGCATCCTCCAGGGACTCAAACTGTTTTCCTTGAGTTTGGAAACAAAATTAAGTCTGAAGGGGCAAGATCAGGGTTGTAGGATGGATGGGGTAAGGTTTCCCAATCATTGTTACCCTCCAAAAATGAGCAGGTACTTTGTTGTGATGAGAAAAAAAAATCCTCTGCTCAATTTCCCACGCATTTTTCTCATCAGTACAGTTTTTAGTTTTCTTCAAACTTCATAATACACCCTCATGATTGTCCTTTAAGAGTTTATATCATGAAATAAATGAGATGGAAAACCGAAAAACTATAGAAAGAATCAACAGGACAAGAAGCTGGTTTTTTGAAAGGATTAATAAAATTGAC
Organism: Chrysochloris asiatica; assembly: GCF_000296735.1. Classification (NCBI taxonomy): domain Eukaryota; kingdom Metazoa; phylum Chordata; class Mammalia; order Afrosoricida; family Chrysochloridae; genus Chrysochloris; species Chrysochloris asiatica. The sequence continues at coordinate 4,912,827 of NW_006408541.1, read as the reverse complement.
AAACCATTGGCAAAACTAA
>NW_006408541.1:4905219-4906414 GCF_000296735.1 Chrysochloris asiatica | reverse complement strand
GGCAGATCAGCCTGGAGTGACTAGAAGAACAGAAGATACTTCTTGAAAGAAAGACTGACAGGAAAAATACAAAACAATAACAGCAGTCCAACTGACTACTACAAGAACAAGCAAGTTGTCCCCTGACCCCCCAAGAGACATCAAGGCAATCAGTAGGGCCCCCTCAGGGCAAACCCCCTTCCAAGACTAAGACTCAATGGGAAAACATGAGCAGACATGTGCTATGACTGGTGACCACATTGGTCACCGATAAAGGGAAGTGAGGGAAAAACAGCAATGAAGCTGCAAGCTAAGTCCAACCACGTTCAATACACTCCTGTGAACCTGGGCGGAGACCTGATTGGCTAGAAGTTTGGCAAGACCTGGGAAATCCTGGGCTCAGAGTCAGTGACATAGCCACAGAGGACTAGAATGGAGAGTGAACCGTCCAGCTCATAAGAAGAGAGGGCATATGCACAAAAACACTATGCCCTTGACCTGGCTTCAATGGCTGGACGATCAGAGCTCAACTAGAAGAAGAAGAAAGAAGAGGGGAAAAAGAGTAATCTGGAACAATTTCATGAACTTGACCTACACCTATGGAAACAGTTGCTCAAAAGAGGGAAGAAATGTTTACAGCGAGGATCATTCCCACCCCCTCAATACATAAGAGTAGACAGGGATGGGCAACATGGACATTGGCTACCCAAAATGAGGGGGATACAAAGGCAAGAAGTGACTGGCTTACAAGCTTTCAAGAGGGAGCCTAGATACAGAGGGCACGGAGGAAGGTAGAATCTCCACTGAGTAATATCCAATCTATCTTGGCGGGACTGATGAAAGGAGATGGGGATAGCACTCATGTGGTACATTAGTGAATAATTACTATCAGGACTGACTGTGAGGATTGGAAATGTAAAGGTAGGCATTTTGTAGCAAAAGGAGGGAAGTGGTTGACTTTGCAATCCAGGAGCAGAGATCCATGGGACCATCAAGGGAGAAGAGTGGAGCAGGACCCTGCCCAGAGAAACAGTGATGCCAGATATGGAGGCAGAGACGATGGCGTGGAGAGATGGAGCATCTGGGAACTCTAGACCCAGAGAAGAAGATCAGCTATGTGCTTATGACCAGGGGGCAGGCTTGCAGGGTGTACCCTTTGGTTAGTTGATGATGCATGGAGGGGATTGTAACCATGGCAATATAATGATATACAATA
>NW_006408541.1:4898287-4903884 GCF_000296735.1 Chrysochloris asiatica | reverse complement strand
GACTATATACGATAGAATGAATGTAAAACTAATGTTCTCCCATGTAAACTATCACATAATTCACAATAAAACATTTAAGAAAAAAAAAAAAAAGATAAGCACTGGACCATAAGATCAGTTTGAACCACAAAGTCGGCGGTTCAAGACTCATCAGCCACTCCTGGGGAACCCTATACAAGGCCATTGTGAGTTGGAATTGACTTGATGGTACCTAACATCTTAATGACAACAACCACTGGGGTATTAGCCAAAAGGTTAGTGGTTTGAGCCCACCCAGTGGCTCTGCAGGAGAAAGAAACAGGCAGCTCTACTCTCACATGAGACCCCTATGAGTTAGAATTCACTCAACAACAAAGCGACTTTAGCCTAAACGAACTGGGGGACATATCACTAACAAAGACCAACTGAAGTAATGGAATGTAATCAACATGCTCAACAACTAACTCCAGTTGACCTGTTAACTGGGATTGGCAGCCAGAGAGAGAAAACTAAGCCACAGGTATCACGAAGGCAGAATGTCATTTTGTTTGCAGATGCACGTGGGACCCAAAGAAGACTTTCCAAGGGTCACCAATCCAGTCTCCCCAGGGTTCCTTTTAGAGCCAGCCAGTGCCACAGAAGCCAGACTCATGTGCAATCAGTGATTTTACATGTTTTGCCAAAGCCCCATCAAGACAGACTCTGGGAAACCAAAGTTCAGATTGCTATGGAAACACTGCCACGTCAAAAGGAAAGAAAACAAGAAAAGCAGGAGTTAGTCTCAAGTTCAGTACAAACTCTCGAATCTGCACAGTGGGTGCCGACTCACAAATACAAACACACACATACACACATCCTGGAAGAACTCAACACAGGCTTACCCTCTTGATGGCAGGTCTATGCTAGGTGGCTTCTTCCAAAGGGTTGAAAAACGCCTTGAACAAGGGGATCTGCTGCAGTCTGTCTTGCTTTGGTCTTTGGGTGAGGGAGTCCTGTTTGATAGATGAAACATGGAAGCAGAAAGGGTCAGAAAGCTTCTATTGCTCTTTGAGACTCCACACCCCGTTGGCTTCCCTGGGTTTTCAATGCTTAATGAACCACCTTGAACATTCCCATTTCTCTCAAGTGCTTGAAGTTCCCTTTCCTTTTTTCCCTTTGGTCAGAAAGTTATGAAATGTTAACTTTCTTAGAGATAAATAAGGCATTGCACAATTTTCCCTTAAGCATTTCAGAAAATGGCAGTGATTTTTAGTTGGAAGACCAAACATACCTGGAAATTCTATCATAGCTCTGTCTGTCACTTCCTTAATGCACACAAAATTTATACAATCCACATCTGACTATTGAAACAGTTCATTGGGGTGGCCATTGACATTCTGCCAGGATTAACAAGCTTTTCAAACTCAAAAGTTAAAATCTGAGGCCTCAAAATAAAGGAAACACTCTCTGCAGTCACAGCCTGGTAACTAATAAAATATGGATCAGCGAGATTTAATATCAATTTATAATTATCTTTTACTTCTTATTACTCTGAGTAATAACTTTTGTGACTCTTTCATCACACACTCCTCTCAGAACAAAGTAAACAGCACCTAAAGCACAGACAGTTCATTTGTCCAAGTTGTCAAAGGAATTGTACCAGAAATGGAAGGGTGGGGACTTCATGCTGAGATGGTAGGGTTGATGACTGATTTGACCTTAGCCCGTGTCTCATTAAATACCAAGTTAATTGATGTTAGAATTTGGAATTTTAGATAAATTATAGACATCTTCTGGACCTAGGTTAAGATCTATCCTTTTCCTTATTGTTCTAATCTCAGTGGCTTAAAATTGTCAAAGAGCAATCTGGAGCTTCTATCAGCGAGTTTATTGAAGCAACAAAACCATTCCCAAATGGATAGCACGTGCAAGGATTCACCAAAGTACTGCAGCGAAAGAAATCTGTCAGAGTTCAAGTACCTTAACTACAGGGGATCGAGGGATTTACAGGAAGATAATCCTGATTGGTTGATATGTACAAAATCACGCTTTAGCAGACAGAAGGCAGTGGTGAAGAACTTAAACATGACTTTGTTCATCATACAGTTTGAGTCATTTCACAGATAAATGTATGAGTATGTGGAGGGCCAGCTTGGGTGAATGCTCTTCCTGGGAGCACTCTGAGAAGCAGGGGAGGAGGGAACCTGCAGGTCCCTGAGGTGTGCTGTTTAGTGGACTTTGGAAGGTCAGTTCAGAATAAGCAGTAAACAGGAAATAAAATCTTTTAAAAAATGGAGTCTGAGTCTGACCTGGATCTTTGGCAGAAGTATCTTCTTGTGACAAACACCTAGTTCTTTTGAGCTCCTTCACAAATAATGTTGTTGTTATTGTTAAATGCTGTCCAGTTAGTTCCAACTCATAGTGGCCCTATCATAGGGTTTCCAAGGAACAGCTGGTGAATTTGCATCACCAACCTTGTGGTTCAAAACAACCTTGCTGTCCAGTGCTTATCCTACAGCACCACATCAGGGCAGTTCAATAAGTGGGCAGGTCATCCTCACCAGCAGCTTCTCAGAAATCCTATATGGGGTCGCTATGAGTCAGAATTGACTTGAAGGCACTAAACAACAACAATTATTGTTCATGGAGCTTTGGTGTGGTGCAGTACGCAATTGACTACAAACCACAAGGTCAGCAGTTTGAACTACTAGCCACTCTTCAGAAACCCTTTACAGAGTCATTATGAGTCAGAAATGACTTGGCAACACTTAACAACAAACAACAGACAAAGAAGGAGAGTTAGGAATAGGAGGAGGAAATGGGATGTGTGCTGAATTCCCCTTATGAACAACTGTCTCCTTCACCATAGAACCATAAAAACTAGATGGCGTCCAGCTACCATTACTGAACATTTGGATCCAAGAAACTATAGCAGAATCCTGATCTCAAAAGGGAGAAAATACAGAACAAAATTTCAAATTATCATGAAATCCAGACTTTCTGGAATCATTGAGGGTAGATCAAATCCAAAAACTACTACCTTGAGATCATCTTTAAACCTTAAATTTTAAGCCAAAAATACCCCTGAAATCTTCCTCATGAAAGAAAGAAAGAAAAAGTCTCATTCAATTAATAAAGAATGTCTGCCCTGAGCATTTTGCTTTATGGATCAACTTGACAATGGTAATTTGAAAAGTTAGATGGGAATTTTAGAAGGCAGTGAGTTTATGTTAATGAGGGAGGATGAATTTGGAAGAAGAAGGTAAGAATGGTTGCATAACTTAAAAAATGCGATCAATATCACTGAATTGAAGAGATTATTGGATCAGTATCTCTTCTGTGTATATTCTCAACAACATGAAAAATGAAATATAGCTACAAAAATAGATAATAGTGAACAACCTACTTTCTTGTTATTGTGAGGAATAAATATGGCAATACATAAAGTATGTGTCACACATCTGGTTTAGATTTAAAAGTTGTTATTGTTGTAAAGTGCCATCGAGCTGGTTCCGACACAAACCCTGTATAGGATTTCTGAGGAGCAGCAGGTAAGCTTAAACCGCCAACCTTCCAGTTCGAATGGTTTTGCAATCTGGTGCATTACCCCACAGCACCACACTAAAAAATTAGGGACTGTTATTTCTTATTAATGCTATTTGTGAATGTTCCTTATAGATCCATGGAAGTCTCTGGGTGGTGCAGATGACTAACACACTCAGCTATTAACCAAAAATTTAGATGGAGTCTGTTGAAATGCACCTCAGAAGAAAGGCATTGCGATCTATTTCCAAAAGATCACAGCCACTGAAAACCCTATGGGCCCCAGTTGTACCTAACAGACACGTCTCTGGCTCCAGGCATATATCCACCAATGAAGAAGAGTTGGCAGTGTGCTCAGAAGAGGGGAATATATGTTTCTACATCATATTCCACTGAGTCAGATTCTCTCTAACCTAAGTGGCTAATTTCACAAATTATTTTATACCAAAATTAAAACTCTACAAACAGTTACCCAGGAGGAGAGAGACAGTTCATAGAGCAGTCACTGAGATGCCAAAAACAAAAGCTAGAGGGATTTGCCAATAAACACATTGTGCATGCATGTGGCTTCATTTGCATTGCTCATTGGTATTCTACACTAGTACAGAACAGTAGCTAACTTAAGCTTACAGCTTATAAAACAGCTACATTATTAATTGCTCACTTTTTCTATGGCCTTTATTTCAAAACTAGTCTTACTGAAAGGAATCCTTTATCTTAATTAAAAAAAAAAAAACAAAAAACCGCAAAATCAGAGAAGATGATTCTGGACAAAAACGTATTTCCTAATGTAGGGATTGATCACAACATGGTTTTCTTTTTTCAACTTCACACTGCTTTAAACTTTAAATACCTTTACTAAGTATTTTCTATGTGCAACATCATTGTGTCAGCTTTATTTTTTTAAGTTCTATTATTTTTCATGATGACTAGTTGAATAAGTAAAGAAGCAGGAAATAAATGAATGAATAAATAGATGGTAAGCTGTAAAATACATGTAAATACCAACCTAAAATAAAGAGGTGAAGTCTTACTATGAACAAATGTATAGCCCTAAGTTTGATAATTTAGAGTAAATGGACCAATTCCTTGAAAGACACAAACTGCCAAAACTCACACAAGGAACAACAGATACTCTGAATATGCCTCTATCTATTCAAGAAATTAAATTACTTAAAAGCTTTCTAGAAAGTAAAGCCCAGGCCAGATGAATTCATTGGTGAGGTCTTTCAAACATTTAAGGACAAATGCCACTAAGTCTCTATAATCTCTTCCAGAAACCAGAAGCAGAGGGAATATTTCTTAACATATAGTCCAGAATTACTCTAAGACAAAAACTAGATAAAAGCATTACAAGAAAGGAAAACTACAGTCCAGTATTACTCATGAACAGAGACCCAAAAATCCTCAACAAATTATTAGCAAATCATATTCACAATGTATAAAAAGAATCCATGACCATGCAGGATTTATTCCAGATAAACAGAATGGTTCAATATTGTTAACTCCATCAACATAATCAACCATCAACAGGCCAAATAATAAAAATCATACAATCATATCAATTTATGCAGAAAATTCAGTTGGCAAAACTCAACACTCATTCATAATAAAATCTGTCAGCAAACTAGAAATAGAAGAGAACTTCCTCAATGTGATTAAACAAACAAACAAACAAACCCATCTCCAAAAAGCTTCTGCTAACACCATTCGTGGTGGTGAGAAATCAGATGCTTTCTGCCTTAGCAAAGTAAGGGTGTTCTCTGGGCTGCAATGTCGGCAGTTCAAATACACCAGCCACTCCTTGGAAAACCTACACAGGGTCACTATGGGTTGGAACCAACTCAATGGCACTTAACAACATACAACAACAATCTTGGACTAGAAGTCAGTCTTGCACTAGCAAATAATAATGAAAGGCATATAGATTTGAATGAAAGAAATAAAAATAAAAAAACTCACAGATGGCATGACTATCTAAGTAGAAAATACAAAAAAAACAACAAAAAAAATCTTGAAACTAATAAGAAAACAAAGAATTGTCACAAGATACACAATTAATCAGCTCGAGAAGATAAAGCCAAATACTATACTAA
>NW_006408541.1:4892138-4896917 GCF_000296735.1 Chrysochloris asiatica | reverse complement strand
CTTTGGACATGTAGTCCGGAGGAAACAATCGTTGGAGAAGGATGTCATGATGGGTAGGGTGGAGGGTCAGAGAAAAAGAGGAAGACCTCCAACGAGATGTATCGGCCAGGTGGCATCATTGATGGACTCGGGGGTGGCAGCGGTGGTGAGGTTGGCCCAGGATTGAGCATTGTTTCGTTCTGCTGTGCATGGAGTCGCTATGAGTCGGTTCTGACTCGATGGCACCTGACAACAACAACAACAACAACACAATTAATAAACGAACGTCTATTGTTTTCTTATATACCAGCAATGGCCAACTGAAATCTAAAATAGTAAAAATCATTCCATTCACATTATTGCTATTGTTGTGTGCCATTGAGTTGCTTCTGACTCATGACTACAGGCTTTCACCCCCAAAATGAAATATGTAGAGATAATATAACAGAAAACAAAATATATACAAGATCTATATGCAGAAAACTACAAAATTCTAATGAAAGAAATCAAGGAAAGTTTAAATAAATGGAGAGATATCCCATGTTAGTGGACTGGAAGACAATATTGTTGAATGTCAATTCTTCCCAATTTTTTACATTCAGTGCAATTCCAACCAAAGTTTCATAAAATTATTTAGTAAATATTAACAAACTGATTCTAAAATTTATATGGAAAATCATAAAATCTAGATTTAGCTAATAGAATATTGAAGATGAAGAACAAAGTTGAAGGAATTATACTCTGCAATTTTAAGATTTACTATAAAGTTAGATAACAATAAAGACAGTATGACATTGTGGAAGAATAGACGCACAGATCAATGGAACAGAACAGAAAACCCAGATGTAGAACACACAAGTTTATTCTCTTGTATTTCCTTTTATTTTAATGCTTTATTGTGAATTTTGTGATAGATTACATGGGAGGACATCAGCTTCACATTGATCCCATCGTATATCGTTTCCTTGCCATGGTTACAATCCCTTCTATGCATTATCCATCAACCAAAGGGTATATACCCCGCAAGCCTGCCCCCCTGGTTGTCCACACACTGCTCCTCTCTCTCTCCAGGTCCAAAGTCTCCAGCCACTCCATCTCCCCACGTCATCATCTCTTCCTCCATCCCTGGCATCACTGCTTCTGTTCTCTGCTCTCTCTTGTATTGGTTGAGGTGAGAAATCTAAGACAGCTCAGTGGGTCTGTATTCCTTCTGGATGGTCAAGGACAGGAGAAATCTATCTCTTTGCCTTTTCAAGCGTCTAGAGACCACCTGCAGTCTTTGTTTTTGGGGACCTTTCTCACAGCACTCCAGCCTCTGTTTCTGTCATCATACCCCTTTCTCTGCTTCTGACCTGGTTGCCCTCTTCTCATAAAGACCCTTAGTTACACTGATTTTACCCAGATGACCCAGGATACTTTTCCCATCCCAAGATCCTTATTTTCATCACATCTACAAAGTCTCTTTCACCATATTGTTGTTAGTAAGTGCTGTGCAGTCAATTCCAACTCATAGGAACCCTGTATGGGGTTTCCATGGAATGGCTGGTGGTTTTGATACACCAACTCTGTGGTTAGCAATTCAGTGTTTGTGCTATAGCACATTTACAGATTATGGGGCTTAGGGCATAGATATCTTTGGATGGGGGATTATTCTGTCTAGAGTAGGGAGCAGGGGATGCTCTTCTATGCACTTTGGTGTTTTTTGAATCTGTCCCATGATGAGTGTATTTATTTTCCTTAGTATAATTACAAAAAAAGAGAAAGAAAATCAATGAAGTTCTAAAAATGACTGAGAAGGTACCAATTGAAGGTGTGTTGGGTGGTCAGCGATGCTACAGAAGTTGCATGAATGCTTAGGCACAATTCACTGTGACAACCTGCCTTAGCCAGTCCCCATTCTGTGGCCCTCAGCAAAATAAACACAAGACAAGACTCTTGAAAGAACCTCTCATGGTACTAATTGGCCTGGCATTTCTTGTCTATGGACCAGATTGTTGGACTGCAACTTCCTGAACTATGAGACCTTCTGCTGTTGAACAAAACTGATCTGTTCATCCTCTCTTTTGATATGGGAACTTCAAGCTCTTTTACTGGTGTGCTGTCTTTGTTTTATCCCCTCCTCACCTCCATTTGGTTTTTCAAGTTCACATACCCAAATGAGAATCAAGCTGCATCCGAAACATCTTTCAAAAAAACAAAAACAAAACAAAACGGTTCAGATCCAAGTTTTCCTTAGACCAATGGCATGAAAAGAGACGTGGCCATTTGGGAAGTCTTGAGTTAAAATGACCTTTGTTCTCTGACAAAGTTGATGATGCCACTGTATGAGAAGGCTACAAAAAGTTCATGGAAAAAGGGAATGAAAAGAAAATGGAATTTTTCCATGAACTTTGTGATGCCCCTTCATATACCTGCTTGCACCTCATTCAGTTTTAACCTATTTTGGTCCTTTTGTGGAAGCAATGGCACAGCCTGCTATGTCGTCATTAGCATCAGCATCAACAATGTGTCATTCCAAGACCAGAAGACAGGAAGTTGGAGAGAGAGAAATCAAAGGATGTTTATAATGAGAAAATTATATGTTGAAGAGGAAGGCAGCAATTCTTGACAATATTATAAGAAAATTCTTAAAATAGCAGCAATTTTTCTTGTTAACAGCGTTGGAAATGAGAAAGCAGCAGTATTTGGGTGAGTATGATATTTTTATGTACGAAATAAGTTGCCAAGAAGGTAACTGGGAAATTGCAGACTTTAGGAATTAGGTTCATTGGCTACATGTACCTATCTCATTCCAGGGATAAAGACTTGTCTGAACTTTTCAAAAAACTGAAAAAAAACAAGATAACCCATGACCTATTTGTTCAGGTTTTTTCCTTTTTTTCAATTGAATTGATGTAAATTTCTTTTTAGGGATTGAAAGTATTTATGAGGAATTGAAGTTAAAATTCTGGCTCCATTTTTTTACCAGCCATGTAGCTTTATACAAAATTTTTAAGGTATCTAAGCCTCAGGTTGGTGTGGCACTGTAGAGTCAACATTGGACTGTGAACCAGAAAGTCGACAGTTCAAACCCACCAGTTGCTCCCTAGAAACCCTGTACAGAGTGACTCTGAGTCAGAATTGACCAATGGCACTTAACAGTAATAACAAGCCTCTGCAAAGATGTCACTTTGCAAAATAAATGGAGACAGCCTAAATGTCCATCAATAGACGAGTTGATAAACTAACTTTACTACATACACACATGGAATACTGTGCAACGTTGAAGAATAATGATGAATATCGATGAATCTGCAAAACGCCAGAAACATCACAACACGGATGAATCTGGAGGACATTGTGCTGAATGAAATTAGTCAATCACACACAATAAAACTAATATTGTATCAGACCACCATCATAAAAACTCAAGAAAAGGTTTTCATACAACAAGAAACATTATTTAATGCTTATCAGGGATGGGAGGGAAAGGAGAATAATTCACTGACTAGAGGGTGGACATGTGTCAATTCTGGAGATGGTGAGGACAATATACAAGAAAAGGTATGGAGGCAGAAGAAAGATAAAGATAGGTTAAGACTCAGGGAGGCAAGCAAGGGCTAAAGGAAATAGAGATATATACATAACTTTGGAACAACAGTGTACTGCATATAGATACATGGACAAAGACATAGACTGAATAGATATGTAGAGTTATATTATTTATATATAAATAAATAAATATTTATTTATATTAATATTATATATATATATATGTATATATATTCCACAAATATATAGGAGTTTGAAAGAAGATATTTGTACATGGATAACTACAGGGAGGAAGTGGGATAATCATTGAGATAAAACAAAATGTATGTTTTGTTGAATATGAAATGGATGATCTTGTCCGTAAACCTTCACTCAAATCACAATAAAAGATTTGTTTAAGAAACATGTCATTTTGATGACTAAGGTGCACCTGACCCAAGCCAGGGTCCTTTCAGTTGCCTCATATGTATATGAAAGCTTGACAATAAAAAAGGAAATCCAAAGAAAAAATGGGTGCATTTGAACTGTGATGTTGGCAAAGAAGATTGAATATATCCTGGACCTGCAGAAGAAAGACAAATCAGATCTGTAAGACTTACAATACTCCAAAATGGAGAGACTTCGACTCACCTCTGTTGGACAAATCACCAGGAGAAGGGCCAGGAAAGCTGTAGCCAGGAATGTTTTCCAACACGACAATGCACCTGCCCATTCTTCTAGGGTAGTAAGGGCTGTTCTGTGGGAATTTTATTGGGAAACCTTATCCTATCCACCCTACAGCTCTGATCTGGCCCCTTCATATTTATTTTCATTTTCCCAATCCCAAAGAACATTAGAAAGGAACACAATTTCATCAATATAAAAGGGTTTTGTGTTTAGTAAAGTGAAGGGTCAATCTTCAGTGAGATGACTGACACAATGGTCGTAACCAGGAAACCTCTCATCCCAACGCTCATGAAGATGGTGTAGGACCAGTACTTCTGTTCTGTTGTCCAAAAGGCTGTCAGGAGTTGAAACCAATTTGCCAAACACCAACTCCAGAAAAGCTTAAGCATCTTCATTTATAAAATGGAAAGAATAAAAGAACTTGTTTGCTAGGGCTGGTGGAAAGACTACACAGAGCACGTCACATGGTGCCCAGCATATTGTTGTTGGTGGTAAATGTCAGCGAGTTGGTTCCAACTCATGGTGACCCTGTATAGGGTTTCCAAGGAGTGGTAGATGGGTTTGAACTGCTCACCTGTGGTCAGCAGTCCAGTGCTTATCCTA
>NW_006408541.1:4852263-4891577 GCF_000296735.1 Chrysochloris asiatica | reverse complement strand
TGGCTGCTGCTTCCATGAGTGTTGATAGTTGATCCAAGAAGAATGAAGTCTTTGACAACTTCAATCTTTTCTCCATTGATAAGAATATTACATATTGGTCCAGTGGTGAGGATTTTTATTTTCATTATATTGAGATGCAATCCATACCAAAGGCTGTGCTCTTTGATCTTCATCAGTAAATATATTAAGATGATACAAGCAAGGTTGCATCATCTGCATGTCGCAGGTTGTTAATGAGCCTTCCTTCAATCCTGATGCCATGTTTTTCTTCATATAACCCAGCTTTTCAGATTATTTGCTCAGCAGACAGGTTGAATAAGTATGGTGAAAGAATACAACCCTGTCATACACCTTTCTTAATTTTAAACCATTCAGTGTTGTTAGCATTCAAAAATACTAGATATTATTCTTATTGCAACAGTGATTCGTAATTCTTCACAAATTATCTCTTATTCTTCCATATGAAGGAAAGTCAAGAACTACTTCTACAAAGTCACATAACGTGAAGCCATTGTTTCTCACTGTATCCTCTATCTAGATCTATACACTTATGAAGGAAGTGTTTCCATAAGCTCTGGACTGAGAACCACAAGATCAGTGGTTCAAGACTACAAGCTACTCTGTGAGAGAAAGATGAAGGTTTGGGCTACCATCAAGATTTACAGCCCTGAAAACCCTATACAGGGTCGCTTCAAGTCAGAATTGACTCACTGATACTTAAGAACACAAATTTCAATTTACACCATGCCAAAACAGCAGTTTTGAATCCTGGTATGGCGCTGTGGGTTAATGCGGCAGACTTCAAAGCCGTTTGAACTGCAAAGTAGGCAGTTCAAGCTCACCAGCTGCTCCTCGGAAACCCTATACTGGGTCGCTATGGGTTGGAATTGATTCAATGGAACTTAATAACAACAACAAAGGGACTCAAATTGTGTTTCTTTTCCATATTCTTTGAGATTGGAGAACAAAAATTAGTCTGAAAGGGCAAGATCAGTGCTGTAGGATAGGTAGGGTAAGGATTCCCAACAAAATTCTCACAGAACTGTCGTTGCTACCCTTAGAAGAATGAGCAGGTGCAAATGTCGTGAAGACAACAAATTCCTGGGCACAGCTTTCCTGACCTTATTCTCACCAACACAATTTTCCATTTTCTTAGAATGTCTTCCAACTAAGATCCTGTGATCATTCTGTGCCCTTCAATAAAATATTTCCAGTTTACCCCTTTGGAATCCCTAAAAACAATTGTCATAACTTGGAACTGGCCCAGCAGATCACAGAATTGCTGTTTTTCTTGCACTTCTTTTGTGGTTTTAAGTCACTCTTACGAGGCTAAGACAAATATACTGCTGAGAGAACTTACCTCCAGCCATCCGCTGGTCACAGCCGTGTTCAAACACATTTTGTTTAGCATAAACCACATGTTTAAATTGAACCCCTACCCACGTATACCCTCTTATGTCCTGTCTCAGGTTTTCTATTTTACGTGCCCCTCCCCCCCGAAGCACAAACTCTCCACCACTCATCTGCCAGTTTGTTGTTTGGTGGTGGCTTGTGTGTTGTTGTGATGCTGGAAGCTATGTCACCAGTAATTTAAGTCCCAGCAGAGTCACCCACAGTAGACAAGTTTAAGCAGAGTTTCCAGACTAAGACAGACTAGAAAGAAAGAGACATGAACTACTTATGAGTGTTTAGCCACTGAAAACCTTATAAATAGCTTCAGAAAATTATCAGAAATAGTGCCAGATGATGACTATAATATGGATAGCACTAGAATACTGTCAGATAAAGTACTGGAAGGTGAATGTCTCAAGTTGGAAAATACAGGATACAACTGGTAAGAAGCTGCCTCTCAAAGTAGAGTTGACCAAGACGACGCAAATGGAATAAAGCTTTCAGTACCTTCATTTGGTGAAGGAGCACAACTCAAAATTAAGAGAAGAAGTCACAAACAGCCATTAATAATGGGAACATGGAATATATGAAGTATGAACCCAGGAAAATTGAAAATCATCAAAAATGAAAATCCTAGGCATTAGTAAGCTGAAATGGACTAATATTACACAATCATATGGTATGGATTGCATCTCAATATAATGAAAATAAAAATCCTCACCACTGGACCAATATGTAATATTCTTATCAATGTAAAGAAAACAATACACCTCATAACTGAACCAAGAAATAACATCATGATAAATGGAGAAAAGATTGAGCTTGTCAAATACCTCGTTTTCAATCTGTAATCAACACTCATGCAAGCAGCAGCCAAGAAATCAAAAGACGTATTGCATTAGTTAAAGCTGCAGCACAAGACCTCTTTGAAATGTTTAAGATCAAAGATATCAGTTTGAGGACTAAGGTGCACCTGACCTAAGCCATGGTATTTTCAGTTGCCTCATATGCATGTGAAAATTGGACACCAGATAAGAGAGACTGTAGAAGACTTGTGTTTTTAAGCTATGGTGTTGGAGAAGAATATTAAAAATGCCATGGACTGCCAGATCTGTGTTGGGAGATGTACAGCCAGAATTCTCCTTAGAAGTCAGGGTGGTGTGACTTCATCTCTCGTACTTCGAATATATTATCAGAAGGGTCCAGTCCATGGAAAATGACCTCATGCTTGGTAAAGTGGAGGGTCAGGGGAAAAGAGGAAGACCAACCATGAGATGGATTGACACAGTGGCAGCAGCAAAGTGCCCAAGGGTAACAACAGTTGTGTGGATGGTGCAGGGTCAGCCAGTTGTGTTGTTCATAGGATGGCTATGAATCGAAACAGACTCGACAACAGCCAACAACAAACAAAGGTTCTCTCTTCCTTCCATCCCAGCTCTAGTCGCTGTTTTTGTTATTTGCTATTGAATCTATTCTGACTCATGGTAACCCTATGTGTGCACAGTAGAACCGTTCCATCAGGTTTCCAACGCTGGACACCTCTGGGTGAGTTCAAATCCCCAACCAGTCAGGTACTTCCTAGGGATTCCTTCCACCCCAGCAACCACTAATAATTTTTCATTTCTATATATTTTCTTATTTCAAAATAATGACACAATATTTGTCCTTTTGCAACTGACTTAGTTTGCTCAGCATAATATTCTTAAGACACACGCATGTTGTAACGTTCACCAGAACTTCATTACTCTTTCAGGATGAGTGGTATTCCCTTCTTCTCTGTTGATGGATATTTCAATTGTTTCCACATTTTGGCTATTGTAAAAAGTGCTACACTGAACAAACGTGTACAAATTGTGTGTGTGTGTGTCATCAAATGACACAAGCCTCACATCTTCCCAAATCCACTGCTTGCTACTCCCAGCAATGAACTTTCACTGCCAGAGAGATGTTGTTGTTGTTGTTATGTGCCGTGGAGTTGGTTCCGACTCATAGCGACCCTGTACAGGGTTTCCGAGGCTGTAAATCTTTACGGGAGCAGAAAGCCTCATCTTTCTCCCGCGGAACCGCTGGTAGTTTCGAACTGCTGACCTTGCGGCTCGCAGCCCGATTCGTAACCGCTATGCTACCAGAGCTACCAGAGAGATAGGACCCCTTTTAAGATGAATGGAGAACAAGCAGGCAGGGAGAGCCAATTCCATTTGGACCCTTTTGTTTGGGATATTTATGAGGAATTCAGGTCATCAGACATGACCCTAAGTGGTTTCTTGGTTTGTTTGTTTTATCAGAACATTAAATTCACTTCCAAAGAAGGAAAAGCATGCCAGCTTTGACAACATCTAAATCAGCAGTTCTTGGGATTTTTGAGAGCTGCAAGATCCTTCATTACACAGGGAAGTCTATCTAATTTAGCCCTCAGAAAACACACTTATAACTAACAGTTTAACTTACTCGACCCGACCCAAGCCAAACTCTGCTCCAAACGCAGTTACCTCAGCTTAGGGGTATCAAGAGAGTAACTTGTCCCTAAGATTCTCCTGACATTACAGTATCTTTTTCATGTACAAATTTTTGAATGTTTTTTTTTTTTTTTAAATCAAGGCATCCTGGCGGCAGGACATTTAAGTGTTCAGCTGTTAACTGAATGGACAGCGGTTAGAACACATTCAGTGGTTCCTTGGCAGAAAGATCTGGCAGTCTGCTTCTATAAATATTACAGCTTTGGAAACTCAATGGAGGCAGTTCTGCCCTATTCTATAGGGTTGCTATGAGTTGGAATTGACTCACTAGCAAAATGATTTTGTTAAAAATCAGACATATACCTTTATAGCCACCGCCTTACTGCCATAATACACATTTGAGTCTGTCTGCGACAGTATGGTCTCTATACTTAATCCTTCTGAGAATGTTTATTTTTCTGAGCACATTTCCCATCCTGTGTGTGTTCCCAGGCAATGCTATTTTAAAGAACACGGATGTATTTTCTAGCTTCAGTAACATGTGCTGTATATATTTTTAAGAGCAGCAGCCCATCACTGACAGAAATTCATGAATACTAAAAATCACTCTGCAGAATTTCTTTTGCCAGCTCCCTCCTCTGGTGTCACTCAATATCCTTTTGTTTATTCCCCTCATGGGATCAAAAAACCTCTGACTTTTCTACCTGATTCATGATAAAGCCTGGAAGGGCAAGAGTTGATAGATACACCTCTCCACTTTGCTGGTGGGGAAACAGAAAGGCTATTTAGCAAATCTTCAAACCATCAATGTAAACGCCATGAGGATGTCAAGTCTGCCCTGTGACTGACTATTGAAGCTTCTACAAGATTAACGTCTCCAGGAATGGAAAGATCCAATAGAAAAAACAGGGCTTCTGTTGAGGGATACAGTTGCGGATACTTGCTAGATTTAACCAAACACCTTGAGGGAAGGGATTTCTAGATTTGAAGAATTAGGACCCCAGTCTTGTGAGACATCTTGGTCAAGTGGTATAATAGAATTCATAAAGTTTATGTTCTACATCCTAGTTTAGTTAGCATTGTCTGGGGTCTTAAAAGCTTCCAAGTGGCCATCTATGATACATCCATTGGTCTCTACTCATCCAGAGTAAAAGAAAAACAAGGAAACCAAAGACTCAAAGAAGAAATTAGTCTACAGGAGAAATTGTCTATGTGAAATAGGACCTCATCTACCCTGAAACCAGAACTAGATGATGCCTGGCTACCACCGCCAATCATTCTAAACATGGTCACAATTGAAGGACCGTGATATAATGGGAGGGATTGTGAAACAGAACCTCAAATTCTTCAAAAACAAAACAGACCCACTGAGCTGATTGAGACTGGTAGCTAAGTAACAGATTGGCTCACAAAAACTTGAATATCACTCATGAGCACTATGCACCTTTAAAAAGTCACCTATGGGAGGCCAAATGGTCAACAATTACTTTAAAATAAAGATGAGACTATAAGAGAGCAGGTAAACTAGATGAACAGAAATGTAACAGCCAGAACACAAATCATGTTCATTTATGCATTATAATGATTGCAATGAGCATCACTAAACAACTTGTGTAGAAATTGTTGGATGAGAACCTAAGCTGCCCAGTAAACCTTCACTGTAAACACAATAGAATGTTATTTAAGAAAAATAAAGAGGACTTTGGAGAGTTTACAGTTCCCTGTGAAGCTCAAATCCTATTTTCCTAGGTAAGCCCTTGTCATCTCCATGAATCAGGGAGTTTCTTGAGGGTAAAGTTGTCCGTGAGCGTCTCGGTGTGGCCACAAAAAGGAAATGAACAGAAGGGAATGGAATGGTGACCTTGGTTTTGGCTATGTGGCCTCATATAAACTGCTAGATCTATGGGGGGTTTTGTTTTGTTTTTGTATTCCTTTCCTAGGGCTGCTGTAAGAAACGACCACTACATTGGTGGCTTACCCTGAGAAAAACGTATTTCTGGAGACTACATGTTGGAAATCCAGCTGTCTTTGCTTGTCTCTTCAGTGTTCCTTTGTATGAGGAGTAATCACTCCAATCTCTGCCTCTGTCTTCACGTGGCTGTGCTTTCATTGTGTCCCCTCTTTTCTATCTCATTAGATTTGTGGACCACCCTAACTCCAGGATGATCTCCTCTCCAGATCTTTAATTGCACCCATGGAAAGAAATCCTATTTCCAAATAAAGTTTCATTCACTGGTACCAAAGCTCAAATTTGGACATATCATTTTGGGGCCAGGATCAGCACTAGACTGTGAACCACAAGGTTAGCAGTTCAAACCCACTAGCTGCTCCTTGGAAACCCTATACAGGGCCACTATGAGTCAGAACTGATTCGACAATAAAATCAACTCAACCTACAGGAGTCCTGGTGTGGCGTTGTAGGATAAGCACTGGTATGCAAACCATAAGGTTGGCAGTTCAAACCCACCTGCTGCTCCATGGAAACCCTATACAGGGTTGCTATGAATCAGAATCTACTCAATAGCACTTAACAACAACAGTAACCTTTTACCTGCAAGGAGTTCTGGTGGCACAGTGGTAAAGCACTCAGCTGTTAAACTAAAGGTTGGTGGTTTGAACCCACCCAGCCTTTAGGAGAAAGACTTGGTGATCTGCTTCCATAAAGATGGCAGCTAAGCAGATCCCATGGGGGAAGTTCTACTGTCACATAGGGCCACCAAGAGTTGGGATCAACCTGATAGCACTCAACAGCTCAACCTACAGTTTTGTTTTTCAGCTATAAGAAATTTATTGGAAAAGATGTCTGTGAGGGAAAACAAGGTATATGGAGGAGGCTGGGAGAGTTGTGGAGCTTAGACCTTCAGAGATCTGATTCCTATGGAGAAGAAAGTAAAAAAAAAAAAAAAAATGGAAATGGGGTAGGCAGAGTCTTGGGCTGCAGTGAAATCTATGGAAGCTCCGCAAAGCTGATGTGGAGTCACTGAGCCAAAGGCACTGTCAACGTGCGTAACTTCCAGGAACGGACCTGTTGTGGTGTTCTTGTTGTACTCATTGTTGTTTTTGTGCTCATTGTTGTCCTGGGAAGTGTCTACGGGAAGCCTGGCCTCAGACAATTTCCTGGAAGACTCAGAGCACAGCACGAAGTTAGACTTCCCTGTTGTTGTGGTTAAGTGTCATTGATATAGTCAGCTACAATTTGTGGTGCTGTGGGCTAATGCATTAGACTACAGAGTTGTTTGAACTGCAAGGTCGGTGGTTCAAGCTCACCAGCGGCTCTTTGGAAATCCTACACAGTGTCACTATGGGTCGGAATTGACTTGATGGCACTAACAACAACAACCCTACAAGGAGTCCTGGTGTGGTGCTGTGGGTTAATGCGCTGGACTACAAAGTCAGTTTGAACCGCAAGGTTGGCACTTCAAGCTAGTCCTCGGAAACCCTATACAGGGTTGCTATGGGTCACAATCAACTCTACAGCACACAACAACAACAATAACAACAACATGGGTTGGAATCGACTTGACAGCACTTAACAACAACAACCCCACAAGGACTTTACCAGACTGCTTCATGAATTGTTGCCCCGGTCTCTGATGAGAAGAACCATGTTGGTACCATTGCTCCACTTTGTCAATGAAGAAGCAGAAGCTTGGAGAAACTCAGCAACCTGTCCAACTTAAATGGTGTCCCAGCACACCTGCCTGGCAGCTAGTTCTGGCGTCTTCCACTCACCACACTAACTCTACTCACAGTTTCCCTGCTAATGTTGCTTCCTGAGCATCTATCAGATGCTCCAAGCATCAGCTAACCTCAGGACCTTTGCACATGCTCTCCCCTGTGTCTGAAAGGTTCTTCCCCCAGCAGTTTGCACCACTCCCTCTCTGTCTTCTTCCATCTCTGAAAAAACCTTCTTCTTGGGGAGACTGTACCTGACCACCCTATCCAAGACTGACTTCCTCCCATTCCCCAGCCGCCCTCTATGCCTCTGCCTTGTGGGATGGCATGGCAGGTTGTACTTATCACACTACCAACCACATCATACCCTGTGATGCAGCTTGAGTCCAACTATTGCCTAAAATTTTAGAATTCAAGACTTCCGAGACTGGTTTCAGATGACTTCATTTTCTTGCTATTGGAGTTTTTTCCCCCCATTTGTTTTGTGTTTTTAAGTGACATTTTTCCATTTACCAGCTGATATGGTTTAAGCAGATAATAGAAGATGCCAATTGGAAGCCAGGGAAGCGACATCCCTACCCTTGTGGAACATTTTATTGCATTCTCTTTGATTGGTGGACATTTATGATTTTCTGTTTCTTCTTTTATTGCTATCAGCACCAGGCAACATTAACCAAAATTTAATCCACAAAATATATTAAAATGTAATATGTTCCCTAAGCTTTGTGTTCATTTATCATCTTTTTGTCCTTGCTAGAAAATTTATTTGACATCTGTTTTAACTTTGTTTTCAATGAATAGGGGCCTAAATTCGGTTAGGATCAAGACTGCACAAAGGGATGGAATTCATGGTACTGAGTGCTCACTATATGTGAGGCAGTATTACAGAGCATAATGTGTTTCTCATGCAATCCCTACAACAACCCTTTCATTAATCTCTGTTGTCATTAGGTGCCATCGAGTCAGTACTGAGCCATAGCCACTCTTTCTACAACAGAATGAAACACTGCCCAGTCCTACACCAACCTCACAATTCTTGCTACGTTTGAGTCCATTGCTGCTGCCACTGTGTTATTTGATCTCATTGGGGGTCTTCCTCTTTTTCTCTCACCCTCCACTTTACTAAACATGATATCCTTCTGCAGGGACTCGTCCCTTCTGACAATATGTCCGAAGCATGAGAAACAAAGTTTAGTCATCCTGGCTTCCAAGGAACACTCTGGTTGTACTTGTTCCAACATAGATTTGTTTGTTTTTTTGACAGTCCATGATACTTTTAATATTTTCCTCCAATACCATAACTTAAAAGCATCAATTCTTCTACAGTCTTCCTTATTCACTGTTCAACTTTCATATGCTTATGAGGTTACTGAAAATACCATGACTTGGATCAGGAGCACCTTAATTCTCAAACTGATGTCTTCTTTCTTGAATACTTTAAAGAGGTCTTGTCCAGCAGATTTGCCTTATTCCATACATCGTTTGATTTCTTGACTGCTGCATCCATGAATGTTGATGAATTCTTTAACAACTTCAATCTTTTCTCTATTGATATGGATGTCACTTAAGATCTTTAGTACAGAGTCAATAATAATAGTAATAAAGTCCAAAGACTTAGGACATTTGCTAATAAATTGCCAACAGAGGCAGAATTTGCACCCCAGTAGTCTTACCTCAAGTGTTCCTACCTAACAGCTCTATAACTCATGTTTGGGGGCATCACCTGTTCTCTCCACCCCCATATGTCAGTGAGTCTGACTGTGACAGTTTGCATATGGCCGTGTGTCTGGCTGTGATGGCTTGCATATGGCGGTGTGTCTGGCTGTGACGGTTTGCATATGGTGGTGTGTCTGACTGTAATGACTTGCATATGGTGGTGATGCTGGGAGCCATGCTAGTGGCAATTCAAATGCCAGCAGGGTCTCCCATGGTGGACAGGTTACCGCAGAGCTTACAGACTGAGACAGGCTAGGAAGAAGGCCTGGCAATGTCCTTAAAAAAATTCACCAGTGGAAACCTTTGAATCACAACAGAAAAGTGCCCAACTCAACTGCTTTGTGCACGTTATCAGGAGGGGTCAATCACTGGAGGAGGACATCATGCTGGTGAAGGAGGGGGCCAATAAAGGCGAGCGAGCTCCTTGGTGTGATGGACCGACACAATAGCTGCAATGATGAACTCTGACATACCAGCAATCATGAGGATGATGAAGGACTGGGCAATGTGTTGCTCTGTTGTACAGAAGGTGTTTGTAAGTTAGAGTCAACTCAACAACAGCTAGCTAGCTACCTGTCTACTTATCCATCTATCTTTCTTTATCTCTTTCTTTCTATATATCCTTCCTTTCATCCATCCATCCATATTTTTCTCCATCCATCCTTCCATCCATGCATCCATCCATGCTTCTATCCATCAATCCATCTGTCCATCTACCTAGCCTTCCAATCCTGCCATTCACACATCCATCCATCCTCCCATCCATGCATATTTCTACCCAACCATTCATCCTTCCATCCATGCATCCATCAAGACATCCTTCCATCCATGCATCCATCAATATATCCATCCATCCATCCTTCCATTCATGCATCCATTATCCTTCCACCCATGCATCCATCATCCATCCATATTTCTATTCATCCATGCATCCATCCATTTGTCTTTTCATCAATGTTCTGTCCCTCTGATCAGTAAGATCATCCTTCAGGGACCCATAAATATAGGTAAAGGTGAGCAGACAGACTCCGAAACCTAATGCACAGTGAGTCGATGCTAGATGATCCCTGAGGTTGTCTTAATAGTGAGGTTTAGTATCTATTCAGTGTTTCTCCATGTGCTCAACACATTTCAGAAAGTCTTTTGATCTTCCTATCAACCCTAAGTGGCAGGTGGAATTATGACATGAATTCTACTTTTAGGCTAGGGATGGGTAAATCACCTCTCCACATTGCCAGGCTGGTAAGGGAAGGAGTAAGGAATCACTCCTGTTTCCAGAATTCACCCCCGACCACACTGTCTCCTCCTGAACAGAGTGGAGCTTCTTGTTAAAATGCAATACTTCACGATGACTTTTATTTATCTTTTTTCCTTTTTTCATCTAAGATGCTCAAGGGAGAGATTGGGCGAGGAGCCTTTAAACCATGAATACTCCTTAAAACTTACAACAATAAAAATAAAATTAAAAAAATAGAGGAGTAAGAAAGAAAAACGGTTCCCATAAATCAAGTTTTCTCCCTTCGTGTAAGCATTTTCAATTGGCATGGAGTTTTCTGAACAACAAGTTTTGTTTTGTTTTGTTTTGTGGGGGATTTGGATTCAATCGATAACCTCAAATTTCACATTATTAAAGTAATTCAGAACCTGTCGAGAATTCTGACCCATAAACCATGTCTATAATGTTAAACTAGATCAGCCACAGAATGGTAAAACAAATCTTTAAATGATTCCATCATCAGCTAGGCAGTAATTGACAAGTACCCCTAAAGCCATTTAGCTCATTTGCTAAGCAAATTAGAAGAGGTGGCTTTGTGAGTAGGGCTCAAGAAATGGTAGCCACAGAGGCAGATGCATCAACCCATCTCTTTAAACATGTTCCTAAGCACCATCCCATCGCATTTGAAAACAACTAGAAATTGTTGATTATTTCACGGGTCAAGGTGATGAATAATGCCGCAAGAATATGCATTGGGACACAGAGACTAGGCATTGGCACTGGAAGTTCTGTAGCAAAGTGCTTAGTCGCTATCTGATCACCTGGGATCTTACTAAACTACAAGAGTACTTTATTAGATCCGGGTTGGAGCCTAAGATTCTGTGTTCCAAGCAAGCTTCCAGGTGGTGCCAATGCTGCCATCCCATGAGTCACATGTTGAGTATAAAGGGCTTTCTTATATTGTGGAAAGACCACAGGCTTGGTAATCAGATCAGCCTGGATTTGAACTCCATTTCTGCCACTTCTTGGTTGTATGAGTTTGAGAAAAGCTTTAACCTCTCTGAGCCCCATTTCTTCAATGTTTAAGTTGTGTCTGAGAAGACAGGCCCCAGGAAATTGCTCGAAGAATGGAAACTTGTGCATTGTCTGGAAAAGACAATAGAAGTCATCCTAGTAATAATGCTTATCATCCATGGGTTTACAGGTGTCATTATGTTAACAGAACAATAGAGAGCCCTGGGGGGTGATTAAATGTTGAGCTGTTAACCAAAAGGTCAGCAGTTGAACCCACCAGGAAAAAGATGAGGCAGACTGTTCCATAAGAGTTACCATTTTAAAAGCCCTGTAGGGCAATTCTACTCTGCCCTATCGGGTTGCTATTGGTTGGGATTGACTAAGCCATGGGTTAATAATCATCAATGTCGTTGTTAAGTGCCTTCGAGTAGGTTCTGACTCACAGCAACCCAGTATAGGGTTTCTGAGGAGTGACTGGTGAGTTTGAATTGCTGACATGGTTAGTGCCACACTAGCACCACACTAGGACTCCAACAATCCTAATTATGATCACCTAAAAAGATTGTGACATTAAGGAAGTGCACATTCCTTCAAACAATCAGCCATTCAAGACCAAAAGGGCAGCATTTACCAAAGGATGAAATTGAGAAGGCAGGAGGGTTTGGAAAAAAAGGAATAGAAACACAGGATAGAATTGGGATATGCAATGGTGTATTGTGGAGGTTGCAATCAATGAGATGAACAGCATTTATATGAATCGTTGAATAGAAAACCGATTTGCTCTGTAAGTCTTCACCAATTCACAATAAAAAGTTAGGAAAAAAAAAAAACTGACTAAAGAGGAACAAATGCTAGAGGTGAAAGGGAACAGATGATCCTAAAAAGACACAATGAGTTTGTGCCAAAACTAAGGGACCCCAATATAAGAAACTCCAGTCTTTCATAAAAGACTCTTGCCTCAGAGAGAGGCATTATCTTTATTGGACTGAAAGCAAGCCTACCCTTTTGCTCTGGAGGGAGAGGTGGTCTTTCAAGGCTGTTTGCTACAAATGTCTTTGAAAAGAGAGTCCAGAATAAAGTCCTACCAGTGCCTCTGCTCATCCACTGAGTGCTCTTCCTGAGCCACAGCTCAACAACACTATATGCACCGTCCAGACTGAAAGAGTATACCTGGTGTGGCACTGTAGGATAAACACTCAACTACAGGTCGGCTTGAACTTCAAGGTCGGTGGTTCAAACTCACCAGCTGCTCCTTGGAAACTCTATACACGTTGCTATGGGTTGAAACTGACTTGACAGCATTTAACAGCAACATGACCCAAGAGGCAGGTGCTAATATCATCTGCAGGTTACGGAGGAGGAACCAGAGACTCAGAATTATTAAGTCTCTTATCCAAGGTTCTATGACCCATGAGTGACAGAGCAGGGATTCAAACTTGTGTATTCCTGGCTCCAAAGCTCTTACTCTTAAACATTAATATGTAACTTTGGCTGTACAACTGGTAGACCTAGTAGAGGAAGGTATGGTCCCTACCTTAGAGTAGCTCCCAGACCCCGTGGAAGGCTGGCTGGGGACAGCTGAGACATGTCTCCAATCGACAAAACCATTTCAATGACTGTGAAAGAACTGAAATGCCCCAGCAATGAAGCATCTGCTTACACAGATTTGAAATAAAAGTCTGAGTGTAAGGGCATCTTTGGAAAGGATTTGTGTATGAGCCAAGTTCCTCGATGACTCTTTAGCCTCCTAACTGCTCTGCTTGCATTTCCTGGTCTATTAAATAGAGCCCCTCCATGGAGTCATTCTACCGCTTTTGTGTTAAATTGCTTTTCACATTTCCTCAATTCCTACCTGTGTAATTCCAAGTATTTCATTTACTGACTTATGCGGGACACAGGTGAGAGGCCTGAGCAAATAAAGCTCAGTTCTCTGATTGCTTCTATAATTCAAGGTTCTTTTTGCCACAAGTGACAGAAATCCAATCCAGACAAGCTTTAAAAAAAAAAAAAAAAAAAGTTATTTATTGACTCACATCACTGAAAAGTCTGGGGCAATGGGTCTGGTATCAGGAACAGCTAGACCCAGGGGTTCAAACAACACCAGTTTTGTTTTCCTTTCCTTGGATTAAATTCTCAGGCATCTTCTGATAGTGGCAAGATGGCTCATGGTAGACCCATGCTTACAATCCTTCAGGAATGCAGATTTCTTCCCAGTGGTTTCAGGAGAAGTCCTGGGGTTCATTCAGATTGGACAGATTGAGGATGTGTGTTTATTCTTGAACCAGTCACCATGGCCAACCGAATGAAATTCGGTTTGGATTGGCTAGACCTGGGTCATGTGACCACCCCTAATGAAAGATGGAATGGAGTCATCCAGTGGCCACATGAATGGGAGCAGGAAGAAGTGATCTACAGAGATGCTGTTGGGCAGGTAGAACTTCTAAAAGGCACCACAGTGCTTGTGGGACAGTCTTTCACAAGATACCAAAACTCACAAAAGGATTGAAGGGATCTTCAGAGTTGAGAAGCCAGAGAGAGATAAGTTGTATAAGGATCTATCTCATCTTTCCTGGAAACCCTTCCCAGCCATCTAATCCAGACATTGCTACGTCAGAGGGGAACTTTGCAGTGATAGAGAAATGTGAGGTTATACTGGGAAAAGGGTTTCTCCTGACCTATCTAATTCCTAGTCCCAGCCTTTGAGGTCAACATAAAGTGTAACTGGGTGTTGGGAGATCCTAAAATGTCCCCACTTAGCATAAAAGCAGTTTTTCTTTATCATTAATCTTTTAGGTTTCTCAAGGAGCTCTGGTAGCGTAGTGGTTACGAATCGGGCTGCGAACCTGGAAGTCAGCGGTTTGAAACTACCAGCCACTCCGTGAGAGAAAGAGGAGGCTTTCTACTCCCATAAGGATTTACACCCTCGGAAACCCTGTACAGGGTCGCTATGGGTCGGAACCGACTCGACGGCACTTAACAACAACAACAGGGCCTCAAAGAGGAAAGACTTCTATAAATGAGGTATCCTCCCTAGCAACCTGGTGGGATATTAATGTAACACTAGGACTCACAACTGTAGCAAACACTTTTGTGATTGCCACCTGAGGTATTAAATAAAGGCAGTCTGGGAAGCAGAAGCGGAAGAAAAGCAAAGTAGTTGACTGTTGTCAGGCACAAACACAAACAACCACAAGCAGAGTTTATAGAAATAATTTCATTAACTGCAGAAGACCACACAATACTATAAGAATTAAGCAAAAGGTAAAAACAGAAAAATTATTATGACCAGCACAAATGCTGTCTGGGGCCTCAGGGATCTGGATACCATGGAAATAGCAATTGTATTCAAGGTTATTTTACATGATCCACATATCAATGAAGAAGTTTCATATTTGGGGAATTTAATGATTCACAGAAAATAGCCAGCAAGTTTTAAAACTACAGCGTTGATTAGTGCATTGGATTTCCACATCTCTTTTCATTTGATCACTTCACAAGGGACACCAAGGGACAGACAGGCTTAATAAAATATCCTAAAAACCCAGTGAAGAGTAAAAATCTAAGACAAATGATCCTGGAATTATTTTCCAAAATAGTGTCTTCTTTCTATAACATTTACAAAGTTGGCCCACTTTGCTTAGAGAATATAATGACAGAAAAAAAAAAAAAAATTCAAGGTGGTTTAATCAATTAAAGACAAATTGCTTGTTTACTTAACTAAAGAATCCAGGGGAGGCTTCAGGTATGGCTACATCAAGGACTCAAAGATATCAGCAAGACTTGGTTCTTTCTACGTTTCAGCTTGGCCTTCTACTACACTGGTTTCATCCTCAGGCTTCATACTGTGATCCCCACTATCTCCAGCCTTACATCATCCCAGATTCAAAATGATAGAAAATGGATTCTCTTCTTGATGCATTACATAGAGTGATTCTTTTTCAATAGACTGGTCTAGATGACATTGTCTCTCTTAGACAAGTGACCGTGACCAGTGAAGTTTGAGTCTCTGATTAGAAAGCTCTAGTCCACCCCATATGGAACCTGTATGTAGACCAAGAGGTGGTTGTTAGAACAGAACACAAGATACTACATGGTTTACAATCAGGAAAGGTATATATACATCAGGATTGTATACTTCTAAAATACTTACTCAGTCTATATGCTGAGCAAATAGTCTGAGAAGTTGGACTGTAAAAAGGAATGCAACATCAGGATTTCAGGAAGCCTCATTAACAACCTGTGAAATGCAGATGACACAATCCTATTGGCTGAAAGGAAAGGGGACTTGAAGTGCTTACTGGTGAAGATCAAAGACTACAGCCGTTAGTATGAATTACACCTCAACATAAAACACAAATCCTCACAGCGGGATCAACAAGCAATATGATGATAAATGAAGAAAAGACTAAAATCGTCAAGGATTTCATTTTATTTGGTTCCACAATCAATGTTTATGGACGCTGCGGTCAAAAACCTAAACAACATATTGCATCGGGAAAATCTGTTGCAAAAGACCTCTTAAAAGTCTTTACATAAGACAAAGATGTCACCTTTAGGACTAAGGTGTGCCTAACCAAACCATGGTATTTTCAATTGTTTTATATGCAAGAGAAAACTGGGTAACTCATAAGACAGAAGAATTGATGCATCTACATTATGGTGTTGGCAAAGCATGTTAATTATACCATGGACTTCTAGAAGAATGAATATGTTTGTCTTGGAAGAAGAAATCCAGTTTGGACCTGTTATCAAGGGGTACCTGTTCCTGGAGAGGGGCATTATGCTTGGTCAAACGGAGGGCCAGCAAACAAGAGGAAGACCCCCAACAAGACGGGTGACACAGTGGTTGCAACAATGAACTCCAACAAAGCGATGATTGTGCAGATGGTTCAGTGCGAGGCAGAGTCTCATTCTGTTGTACATAGGGTTGCTATGAATTGGAATTGACTCAATGGTACCTAGCAATAACAACAAACACTTGCATAAAACCAAGATTAAACAGTTATTCCTAGATGGACAGATAGGACACCTTTCTCAGTTTTCCTGATTCTCCCCTTTCCTGTTATTTTTCTGCTCACAGTCCAAGTCACTTCCAGCTCATCTTAGAACTAAAACCACAGACTCCCCAGTCCAAAGCCCACTATTACATTGGCTTCTTATCTTCAGAAAACATCGATTCTGAATATATGCAAATGATTTTCCTTCTCTCTGCCCCAGGCAACTAAGCCCAACCCCTTTGAGGCTGTTTCAATTAACTAGAAATTATGCAGATGTACAATGTTAGACCAAACAGCATGACTTTTGGAAGGCACAGTGAATGACGAAGCATGAACGGAGACTCACTGGTCACATAGAGCTTTGGATTTCGTGGGAAATATACGAAAGGAACATTGAAAGGGATTGTTGTTGTTGTTGTTATTGGTAACTGCTGTTGAGTTGGTTCCAATTCATAGCAACACTATATAGTGTTTCTAAGGAGCAGCTGGTGGGTTTGAACCACCAACCTTGTGGTTGTCAGTCCAGTACTTATTATACGCACCACACCAGGACTTCTGAAAGGGTTTAGTAAAATCCAAAAATTTTTTTTAAATTGCTGAACATTTTTACACAAAAAAAGGAGACACTGGTTTTTCTTCAGTAGGATTTGTGGTTCTTGCTCTTTTCTAATAGTCATTTCATTGTGTCACTCAGTATTACTGAATAGGTTGACCATTTGGAGAAATTGCAGTAAAAATCTCTAAGACCTTAATTTATTTTAGAAGTTGCTGCTCTCTAAGTACTAGCCTGAAGTTTCTCAACTTCCTGTACCACTCTTGCTGTTGAAAATCAATAAAATAAGTAACACACAGTTAATTCTTTCTAAATGAACAGAAGATGTAGTAAGGGCATTCCCTACTTTGGGATTAGTTTGTCATGTGAATAACTGCCAAGTCCAGGGATGAAGAATAGATCTCAGCATGTCTATCAGTTCTTCTTGACTTGCCCTGAAAAGGACCCAAGGGGAGACACTTTAGGGTCTGTGACTCACAAAATCTCTGTCACATCTACTCAATCCTGCCATCGCAGTGCAAATACAGCCACAGATAAATATGTAAGCTAATGAGTGCGTGTGGGCTCTAATAAAACTGTTATTTATAAAGCCAGGTGGTGGACCGGATTCGGCCCGATAACCCCTAGAACACTGCCCCGAGAAGCATTCTGAGGCTCTTACCGAGCTCAGGGGGGAAGATGATCAATATCAATTAGTGATGTCTGCCAAAGGCTTGGGCAGGAAGGACTTGAGCCACACATAAACCCTTCCGGCAAGCTGTCCAATTTGTTATGTTGTCCACATATGTTCACCTGTTCCCTATGTCAGGAATCATGAACTGTCAGCCTAAGATGGAAGATGTCGTCTGGGTTTTGTTCTTCCTCTTGTTTGTTTGTTTCCCCAGGTTAACAAATTGCCCTAGATAGGGATCAAGTTCATGCCCTTTGCTTCATTAACACCAGCCTTAATTGAATATTATTGAAATAATTCTCCACAAATCCGACTACTAGAAATTTGGGAAGAAATAATGCCCTCATTCCTTCCAATTGGTAGCAAGTCTCACTGGGAACATGATCATTAGGAGAATGAAGAGTTAGCATCTGTTTCCATTTAACTTCTTGTCATTGGAAATTCTCAACTCTTCTATACCAGGCCAACACCCACTGCTCGGAGTCAATTCTAACTCACAGCAACCCTATGGGGCAGCGTAGAACCGCCCCCGTCGGGTTTCAAGGCTGTGAATCTTTACAGAGCCAGTCTAGCACATCTTTCTCCAGCAGACTGGCTTGTGAGATTGAACCACCAACCTTTTGGTTCGCAGGCAAGCACTTTAGCCACTAGGCCACCAGGAATCACTTGCCACTTCAGGAGTTGTGGACTCATAAATCTTTTATTAAGTGTCCTACAACTTCAATTATACACTCACTGCTGGTACCTCTTTTACAAGGTAGATAATACGCTACTTAGTAAAGACATGGGAAAATGAAAAAGGGTACAGAAATTCACAACACCATGGATTTTTTTTCACCCTCCAACACGTCATCAATGTAGATCAAAAGAAACTGGTTTTATTCTTTTTCTTTTTTGAAGAAGTCATATAAAATGAAAGCAGAAAACCAGGCATTTCCAAGATGTGCTCTAAATTACACACCTGATACATTGGAGCTCTTTGCAGAGATTCCAAAGGAATCCAAGAAACGTTTGCAAAGTGGATGAGCCAATGAATGGAACTGCTCAGACATTGGCAGGAACAATTTCATGGATGCTCGACCTGCCCAGTCACCCAGAGATCCATACTCAGAAACGTCCCATACTTGATCTGATGATCAGCTGTTGCCATTAGGAAATGTGTAACCTTTTCTCTAACAAGGGCCCACATTTTCATTTGGCACTTGGCCCAGCAAAGAATGTAAATGTCATGTGACACATTAGGATGAGCACTGAACCACAAGGTCAGTTTGAACCATAAGGTCAGCAGTTCAAACTCACCAGCCGCTCCTCAGAAACCCTATAGAGGGTCACTATGAGTAGGAACAACTCGACGGCACTTAACAACAGCAACAATGTGATGCCTAGAATTGTGCGGTTGCCTTGGCAGGCCTTATACCACCCATGGGCCAGACATTCCCCATCCTTGAATGGGTACCAGAAATAAGAGCTTGGCTCTCCCACCTCAATAGACTGGCAGATTTTACTAAACCTGACTTAATGCTGAAAACATTTAGTGTTATAATTATGTCAGATTTATGCTTACTTGGCAGATGGGATGTTTGATTACCCTGAACTCAGGGAGATTCATGTACCAATTCTGAGATATTCTGAAACATCCAGTACCAAGAAATCCCAAAGGACTCACTGGGCCCACTGGTCACTGAAGTTGACCATCCCACATTAGCCTACCACAACTTCCCGGTAGCACAATGTTCACTTAGCCAAATAATCCAGAAAGGGAAGTCGTTCTTAAAACTTCTCCAAAACAGACTACCTTGACGTTAACGCAGGAATAGTTTTACTTATTACGTCTCCACAAGATACGCCAGGAATGTGGTGGCTCCATGCAATAAGCACTGAACTGTGAAACACAAGATCCAGTTTGAGCCCCCCGAGCCCCTTCACGGGAGAAAGATGAGGCTTTCTGCTCCCACCAAGATTTGAAGTCTTGGAAACCCTATACAGGGTCGCTACGAATTGGAACCAACTTGATGGTACATAACTAAAAGACATTCTAGTGTCCAGCACATGAGGCATCTAGTAAATATATAATCAATAAATTATTGAACATATAAATTAACTAACTAATTAATTAGTTAAAGATTGTTTTGGAGAGGGAGCTGAAAATTTAATGTTCAAAGAAAAGCTGCCTAGCAACTCAGCCAGACTCGGCCACGTGCAAAAAAAGTGCCTGACTTTCGAGCAAATAATGAAAACAATCTTTCTTGAGCATGTATTATCTGCTAAGTGATTTTCAGGCACAAACTTACTACAGGTTCATAGAGGCCTGCTGAGGTTGGTACTATTTTTTATTCCCATTTTACAAATGAGACAAATGAGAATCAGAATGGGTTTAGACAACCTGTTCTAAGTCATAGAGCTAGGAAAGCTGAAGGCAGGATGTTGTTATTATTGTTAGGTGCTGTCAAGTCAGTTTCAGCACATAGCAACCCTATGTACAACAGAGCGAAACACTGCCCAGTGCTGCACCATCTTCACAATCATTGCTGTGTTTGAGTCCATTGCTGGCGTCACTGCGTCGTTCCATCTCCTTGTGGGAGTGGGGAGTCTTCCTCTTTTCTGATGCACTTCTACCAAGCATGATGTCCTTCTTCAGGAACATGTCCCTCCTGATGACATGACCAAAATTATGTATGACAAAGTCTCACCATCCTATTCTAAGGAGTATTCCAGTGGCACGTCTTCTAGAACAGATTTGTTTGTTCTTCTGGCAGTCCATGATATTTTCAATATTCTTTGCTAGCACCACAATTCAAATGGATCAATTCTTCTTCAGTCTTCCTTATTGACTATCCAGCTTTCACATGCATATGAGGTGATTGATAATACCGTGATGGTCTGGGTCCCTTCGTTCTCAAACTGACATCTTTGTTTTTCAACATTTCAAAGAGGTCTTTTGCAGCAGATTTTCCCAATGCAATGCTTCATTTGAATTCCTGGCTTCTTCCATGGGCATTGACTGTGGTTCCAAGTAAAATGAAATCCTTGATAACTTCAATATCATCTGTTTATTGTGATGTTGTCTATTAGTCTAGTTGTGAGGATTTTTGTTTTCTTTACATTGAATTGTAATCCATACTGAAGACTTTATTCTATAATCTTCATCAGTAAGTGTTTCAAGTCGTCTTCATTTTCAGCAAGCAAGGTTGTGTCATCTACATATCATGGGTTGTTAATGAGTCTTCCTCCAATCCTAATGCCACACCATGTAGCTGACACAGTGTATGTTTACATACATAGTAGCTAATCCCTCTCACTTTCCAGCCACTCTTATCCCCACTGTGATGACAGGACACAGGTTCAAAGTCATATAGCTACTAAATAGTCTGTCTGGTTCTCAAGGGCATGTTACCTCTTAACCTGGATTAGACCTGCCCCTAAGGGACCATTTGGGAGTAGGGTTGTCACAATGGCTGAGGCAACACTGTCTCTTAGTGGACAGGGTCCAGGGATGATGGAGCCTATCCTTTTGCAAAGCAGGGGACAGTCTTGCACAACACAGAAGTGTTCAACACAGTAGTACCCCTCAAGAAACATGGTGCTTCCAACATGCTGTGCTGACACAATGTCAAGTTGGCATGGTCAGACTCCAGGACACAAATGGGATCAGAGCCTGAAATGTATATAAATAGTGGATCTTCTTTAAGAAAAAGAAGGCAAATTTGCCTTCTTTTTGAATACAGAAGTGAATATTTACTATAAATGAGAAAAATAAATCACAATAGTTTACTAAAGACGTAGAGATAGATGCATGATTTTTTTTTCAAAGATCTCTTTAGACAAATATCTGAAATATTTACATTGTGATTGCAGCCTGACTTCCCCTTCTCCCTACAGCATTCTATATGTTCCCAGCAACTCCTCGAATCACAGTGGTCAGTGCAGGAAAGGGGGCCTGTTCAACATAGACATTGGCTACCTAAAACCAGGGGGCAATAAAGGCACGAAGTGACTGGCTTACAAGTTTCCAAGAGGGAGTTTAGTTTAAGAGTGTCTGGGGGGAGATAGAGTCCCCATGGAATAGTTTTCATCTTGTCTAGATGGGTCTGGTGAAAAGAAATGGGGATAAGATTCTTATGATTCAATAGTGAAAAATTATTATCATGACTAATTGCAACTGTCACAACTGTAAAGGTAGAAGTTTTGTAATAAAAATGGGGGAGTAGTTAATCTTGCAGTCCAGAGGACCATAGGACCATCAAGGGAGAAGGGCACAAGTGGAATGCGGGACCTTATCCAGAGAAGCAGTGACACCAGAGATGGAGGCAGAGATGAGGACATGAAGAGAGGGAGCAGACTCAAGGAAAGAGAGGGATTGAGTGCTGGTGGCCAGGAGGCAGGGTTGCAGAACATGCCCTTTGGTTGTTTAAATGATTATATATTCTTCAGTGTTTTTGTGTACACCCCCCCTCAAAAAACAAACAATAACAACAACAACAACAATGGAGAGAATGGAAGCAAATACTGTTGAGTGATGATGCATGGAGACTGTGATCATTGTAATGAAACAATGGTGTAAAGCCAATGTTCTCCCATGTAAACTATCACTCAGTTCGCAATAAAAACAGAAAGAAAGAAAAGGGCCTGTTGCTTAATTTTTATTCCTCTCAGGATTGATTTGCCTTTCCCTGGATATTACCTGTCTGGATCTTAGTTTCCTTCTCTATAAAATAATAATTTGAACTACCACCAGGTGCCACCAAGTTGACTCCAACTCCTGCATCTTGGAGCAGAACTGTGCTCCATGGACTCTTGGGTGGCTGATTTTTCTGAAGTAAATCACATGCCTTTCTTCTAAAGCACCTCTGGATGGTCTTGAACCTAAAAATTTTTGGTTTAAAGCCAATAGCTTTAACAGTTTGCACTACTTAGGAACTTAAATAGTATAGCTGCTGTGCGGGAAAAAGGATTTTAGTAAATGTAAAAGTACTTCCAAACCAAATTCACTGCCGTCAAGTTGATTACAACCCATAGTGACCTTGTGTAATGTTTCAGAGATTGTAAATCTTCATGGGAGCATAAATTCTCACCTTTCTTCTGAGGAGGACCTGGTGAATTTAAACTGCCAACCTTACAGTTAGCAGTCTAGTGCTTATTCTACAGCACCACAAGCTCTGGAGATACACACATGATAGAACCTTACTTGCTGGAAGTGAAAAGGATGAAGATCAAACACTAGAGCCTTTAGTATGTGTTGCACCTCAATGCAAAACAACAAAATCCTCACAATTAGACCAATAAATAACATTATGATAAATGGAGAAAAGATTGAAGGTGTCAAAGACCTCATTTTGGTTGGATCTTCAATCAAAACTCATGCAAGGAGTAGTCAAAAAAATCAATCATTAGACAAATTTACTGCAAAAGGCCTCTTTAAAGTGTTAAAGAGAAAAGATATCAGTTTGAGGACTAAGGTGTGCCTGATCCAAGCCATGACATTTTCAATCTCCTCATATGCATGTGAACGTTGGAGAATGAATAAGTAAGACTGGAGAAGAATAGATGTATTTGAGTTACGGTGTTGGGGAAGACTATTGAAAGTGCCACTGATTGCCAGAAGAAGAAACAAATCTGTCTTGGGAAAAGTGCAGCCAGAATGTTCCTTAGAAGTGAGGATGGTGAGACTTCGTCCCTCACACTTTGAACATATTACCAGGGGTGACCAGTCCTTGGAGGAGGACATCATACTTGGAAAAATGTGGGGTCAGCAAAAAAAGAGGAAGACCCCCAGTGAGATGGATTAGCACAGTGACAGCAACAATGGGCCCAAGCATGACAATTATGGGGATGGTGCAGGACCTGGCAGGGTTTCTTTCTGTTGTGCAACAGACTTGAAGGCACCTAACAACAACAACAACAAAAGTACTTAGAGTAACATGAGCTTTATAAAGTACTCAGCATGTATGGATGGATAGATGAGCAGATTAATGGACAGAAGGGAGACAGGGAAGAAGGAAAGGAGAAAGAGAGAAAAGAAGAGTAGGAAGGAAAGGATGGAGGAAGTTAAAGGAAACAGGGACTAAAGAAGAGGGGAGGAGCAAAGAAGGGTGGAAGGGGGAGTGAGGGGAAGAAATGAAAGAAGAGGGTGAAGAGGAAGGAAGGAAGACTTGGTCATTGTGTTACCCCTGACTACTCCATCAAATCTGTACACCCAAAGTGTGTGGTTCCAAGGTTCTATAAAAAGGTCCAGGAATCTGAATTTTGCAGCCAAACTTTGTCTCTCACACTTCAGACATATTGTCAGGAGGAACCAGTTGCCGGAGAAGGATATCATGTTTGGTAATGTGGAGGGTCAGCGAAAAAGAGGAAGACCAGCAAGATGGATTGGCCAAGTGGCAGCATCAATGGGCTCAAGCATGACAACAGTAGTGAGGTTGGCCCAGGATCCGGCAGTGTTCCATTCTGCTGTGCATAAGATTGCTATGAGTCAGCACCGACACGATAGCACCTAACAACAACAACATGCTGCTTTGGCTAAGGATCAATGACTGCCACTCATTGAATTCTCATGATGTTCATTCATAATTAGCTCCTCAAATCCTTGAAGTAGTTCAACCACAGAAGGCATGAGCTGGCTGCTGTGTAGTTAGAGCAAATCAATGAGGCATTTGCTCTGCTCCTACTTCCCAGCTTGAGGGCTTTGGATGGAAGATGAGTGATTGACTCTAGAAGAGAAAGCAGGTTGGAGAGGATGACCTTTAACCCCTAGGAGACTCGAATCAGATTCCTCTTCCACATACTAGATTATAACCATCCGATCCTCACTTCATCTCTCTACGATTCCATTTCTTCATCTATAAAGTGAGGGTGCTCTTACCTGCCTTCCCAGCTGGTCTTGAAGATTAAACAGCATATGTGTAAGACACCTGCTGGGGTCCTACAAAGAGTAAGTCTTTAATTATTAACACTTCTCCAATGTCATGCAAATGGACTCTCCCAGCTACCAAGCCATCCTACTCTAGGGAATCTCTCCTAAGGGGATAAAAATTAACAAGCAAGCAAAACTACAGCACAAAAGAATTTCATACAGGGTCATCTATATATATTTTTTCCCCCAGAAGCTTAAAGATGCTTGTTATCTATAACAGCAAATAACTAGAGCAACCTAATTGCTCAACAGTAATGTAATACTGAAGGTAATTATGATGCATCAATATGATAGAAAACTAGGAGAACATTAAAAATGGTAATTATGGAAGAGCACAGCAACATGGAAATAGCTTTTAGTGTAATGTCGTGCAAGAAGAATAGAATGCAAAATGGCAGGTCTGCTCCCATGAGACAAGAGTTCTGTCAGTCTCACCCGTCCCCAAAATAGCCAGCACCTAACACAAAGTCTATAGTGAAATGGATGGTAAAATACACAGATGTATGTGACCAACACTGAAAGGTCAGGTGTGAAAACAGGAAAATGGTAGTGAAGGCACTGTGGCTTTTTCCACTGTCTGCAATTGGAAACAAGAAGATGGAAGACTGGGAAGGAAGACACAAAGACAGTACAAGAAAGGAAGGGAGCAAGAAAAATGTAAGGACCTCATGGCATTGAATGTCTTCATAGAATAATGGCTAAGCGCTACATCTTGGAGTCTCGTGGATTGATATTTGAATCTCAGCCCACACTCCCATCCCTGCCATTTGCCTACCAAGACAAAAGAAGTTCTGTAACTTCTTTTAAATATAATACACTTGGATACAAAATAGGGCCAGTAATAGTATCAACTGCATTGTTGTTGTTGTTGTTAAGTGCCACCGAGTCGGGTCCGACCCATAGCGACCCTGTACAGGGTTTCCGAGGGTGTAAATCTTTACGGGAGTAGAAAGCCTCTTTCTCCCGCGGAGCGGCTGGTAGTTTCGAACCGCTGACCTTAAGGTTCGCAGCCCGATTCGTAACCACTACGCTACCAGAGCTCCAACAAGAGAACGTATGCAAAACACCACGGGTGACATATAGTATAAAAACGAGTTGCTCTGGAATAGACTCAAGAGTCATATTGATGCCATGTATGTCAGAGTAGAACTGGGCTTCATGGGACTTTCAGTGGTTGATTTTTTGGAAGCAGGTTGTCAGACTTTCTCCCAAGGCACCTTTGGTGGACTTGAACCTCCAAGCTTTCAGTTAGCAATTGAGGGCATTTGTTGTCTGCACCATCCTAGGACTCCACAGAACCTATTAAACAACTAGTAAAGGTGACTGCTTTGAATACTACCATTAACATCTTTCTGATGCGGTGATGCGGGTTAATGCACTGGACTGCAAAGTTGGTTCAAGCTTACCAGCTGATCTCAGAAACCTTATACAGGGTCATTATGGGTTGGAAATGACTCGACGGCACTTAACAACAGTAATCATTATAGGAGAAAAGTCTTCTGAGATGCCTAACATATAGCATGGAATAAAAATCATGGTACATTCTCCAACCACAACCCCATGAAAGATCCATGCAATACCAGCAGCAGACATTGGTGCAGACCACCCATCCTGAGAACTCAGTGGTACCAGAGAAAGCACAGATGACCCCTTCAGTTTAAGGAAGCTTGCTTCTCACTGACTCACTGTGAGAACTAATGCTTTTTCGCATCAAAAAGTTTCCTGCCCACACCAACTACAGTGGCTTCATCCACAGAAATAATTAACGTGACCCTGGCAGTGTTTATTGGCATTCGGTTTATAAAGCAGTGACCTAGAGACAGGGCATCTCTTGCAGATTAATGGCTCACAAGGGTCATTACTGGTGCAAAGGCATTTCCAGAAGCCACTGTTGTACCTTCCAACTCGTCATTAGCCACAGTTTCAACCACCAAATGCTTCGTGCACACAAGGGTCTCCATTAGCAGTCGGAATGTGCATGGATTAACAAAGGTTGCCTATACACGCTCCACTTCGCATTTTTCAAAGCAGAGAGAAGGGGGCTTAGTATTGGAATAAAATATTTAGTTGTGCTGGAATTCTTCATGAGAAACAACCCAGTTCTGCTTCTAATCCAGTACAGCATCTGCCTAGTTACACATAGTTACAGTTGAGATGACTAGCTGCTCACCCCGAATCCATACTCCTTTATTCTAAGTAGTGTTGTTGTCATTGCTGCAAACACACAATAGAGCAGGCCACTGACTCAGGTTCAAAGAACCAGAGGTTGGAGGACGACCCAGAGGCGGAATTCACATCCAGGGGGGGAAGAAAGAAAGTCTTCCCTGCATGCTGATTTTATTAGGAGCAGGCCACACCCCCAAGAAAACCTCCTTTCAATTGATTGGCTGCTCATAGCCAATCATCACAGAGTTAATTATCAGCTGCCAAATAACTGGGAATCCTGGCTCAATCAAGTTGGCACAGAACTTAACTATCACAATGTCTTTCTTCAGGGATTGGTTCCTCCTGGTAAAATGTCCAAAATATGAGAGACAGAGTCTTACCATCCTGGCTTCTAAGGAGCATTCTGGTGTACTTCTTCCAAGACAGATTTGTTTGCTCTTCTAGCAGTCCCGGGTACTCTCAAGTGCGTAAATAGGAGCTTGCATAATGACGTGTGAGCTGTTAAAAGAGAAGAACATAGAGGCTATAGGCAGATCTTTGGAATCACAAAAAGCTAAGTTTGAATCTTAGTTTCATTATTTACTTACTAGACAATGTTGGTTAAGTATCCTAACCATGAGAAAATGTTCTTTCTATATCTGTGTTGTTGTTGTTGTTGTTAAGTGCCATCGAGTCGGTTCCGACCCATAGCGACCCTGTACAGGGTTTCCGAGGGTGTAAATCTTTAGGGGAGTAGAAAGCCTCATCTTTCTCCGGCGGAGCGGCTGGTAGTTTCGAACAGCTGACCTTAAGGTTCGCAGCCCGATTCGTAACCACTACGCTACCAGAGCTCCTTTTCTATATCTGTAGTAGCATGTATCTCTGAAAGAGTTGTAGAGGTAATGTACATGAAGTGATTAGCCCCATCTCTGATACAAGTAGAAGCTCCTAGCAAAAACTATCCCTGCTTTTGTTACTATTGGTCATTCTGCTGTTAAACTTAAAGCCTGTGCTTTCATCATTTAGAAACAGCAGAAGATCTTTGTAATTCTTTCTTTGCTACATGAATATTTTCAGTCCAACATGATTAAATTTCTCTGATTGCAGACCCTTTTAATCTTCTAGTTTCATTCTGACAGAGGTCCCCTACATTTGCCCCAACCTCATCAAATTCTCAGCAGATTCCATAGTATCATAGAAAGATACGGGTTCTTGGAACTACCCGTTTTTCAGCTTCTGAATCTGTAAAAGGGATTTTGGACTTTCTTCTTTAAAAGGTCTCTGAACTCCATTTGTTCTAAATAATACTTTATGAGAAAGATCCAAGTGCTAATTGAAAGCATTTTATTCCCTATACATTAAATAAAAAGAGAGACCTCGAATTTCTCATTCGCACACAAATCCGCCAGTGCTCTTCACAGTTTTAATATGAACTCTAACATATTGAAACAATTTCAGAAATTTGAAAGTTTAAAGATTTCATAGATTTTCTTAAAGCAAGATTGACTTGAATGATTTCTAAAATAAAACACTCACTAGAATGTCACTATAGAATTTTTCCATTCTATCACATCTTTTTGACAGCTGAGAAAGGTCTCCTTCATACTTCTAAATTGGATCCTGCAATAGACGCACAATCTTGACTTCAGACAGGCTTATTACATGACCAAAGCCCCCAGCAGTAAGCTTGTAATTAAGCAGTAAAATTAATAGACAGTGTTCCAATATTGTGCAAAAATATGAAAAGTGCTGAGTGGTGGGCGATAAAAAGTTCTTCCATTTATTAAGGTGTTGGAATGATACTTCATCTGAGCCCGCTCCGACAGGTGCATTGCAATTCGTCATCGTGTTTTCTGACATCACCAGGCTGAATCTTCAATCTCGCCAAAATAAATCTTGAGTTTCTTCTGCTAATATATTTTTCGACTTTCAAGACTGGGGGAAGACAAAAACAACTCTGAAAAATAGTCCCCCAAACTTTGAGGGTTGATATCATGCCAGCAACTTTAAGTCACAAAAATTCCAGCAGAGTCTGGCCCGGTTCAACCGGCATCGTTTGGGGAGCTATGATATGGCCCAGGTAAGGAAGCCACCTTTCGTTGCCTGACAAACTCCTATTCATATTCCAAGGAAGTGCAGGTGGTCTCTCTTCTAGGAAGCCCTCCTTGATTCCTTCAACTTAGAGTGGATACAAACATCCCTCCACCCCCAACCTGAGCATTCTGAGAACATCAAGATCATTTCATTTACTCTGTTTTGGCATAATCTTAACTTTTCAAAAACTATGTATTGTTGGTGCTGTAGGATAAGTACTGGGCTGGTAACCACAAAGTGGATAGTTCAAACCCACCAGTTGCTCTTAGAAACCCTCCAGAGGGTCGCTAGGAGTTGGCATTTGACTTGGACTGCAGGTATGCATGTCAATGCTGTAACCATATTGTACATGAAAAAAATCTTTAAGAAAATTTAATGTAGTGATCAGGGTAAGACATGGGCAGACTATGGAGGTCTCCAATGGGGCAGAATGTAAAGAACAGCCAAATGTCTCAAGATACAGAAAACTATTTAAAGGAGGAACAAAGGTTAAGGCGCACAATAGGGAATAGTGGGGACTTTGGCAAATAGCCCAAGGAGGAAGTTATAGGGAAGGCTTTCCTAATTTTTAACATGGCAGAATTTGATCACCAATTTGAAAATTTCTTCGAGTTTTTATTTCTAGTCCTGGCTCCAGGTATGAACTTCTCACTTTACGTGATGATAACACAAGGAGACAGTGACTTCATGCCCCCCACAGGCTGAAAGAACATGCATTATTTTTCTTTCTAGTACAGAAAAACAACAAAACAAAAACAAGGATTCCTATTTCCAGCTAACCAAAAGACCAAACCAAACCCACTGCCATCAAGTTGATTCCAACTCATAGCGACCCTCTAAGACAGAGAACGATTCCTTAGGGTTTCCAAGACTGTCCATCTTGACTGAAGCAGCTGGTGGATTTGAATACTCCCAAAGAACGTGGAGTAAAAAGGACCAGACGCACCCACCCACATTAACAATCTGAAAACGCAGAGTGTGGACAACAGGAAGCCTACCATTGAAAAGGGGAGCAAACAAGGTGGAAAGCACACCTACTTACTGTCTGGAGGCAGCTTCTTGACCTGGAAGAAGGGACCCAGGCAGAGTCTGGTTGCTTCACCAAGGTGAGGGAAGAGAGGTCTCCAAGTTCAGGAGGTAGAGGTGACTATAGTTTGGGTGTCAGATGATCAGAAAGACAACTCCAGAGATCTATAGAAGGACCCCTCCTGTTTTTGAGCACTAATCTGTATATAGATGAGAAGCTACCCAACACCAAAGAAAATCAATGAAAATGAAGAAAGAGCAACTTCCAGAGCATACAAAGGGCTGGGAAGAATTTGTGTTCACTTCATACTACATAGAGCATTGGGTACATTGTTAAGAAGGATATCACATTAGCAACGGAGCTAAATTACTGCCAAGCCAAAGGATACTCCAATCCTAAGGAAAGGAGGCTTGGTGGCTGATAACCCAAAGATTGACCTTTCAAACTCACTGGCCACTCCTTGGGAGACAAATGGAGCAGTCGACTTCCATAAAGATTTACAACTGTGGGAACTCCATGGAGCAATCCTATAGGGTCACTATCAGTCTTTAAAGCATAACCAAGACAATGTGGTATTGGTGGTGCTGGTACAATCAGAGACATATAAGGGCAAGTCAAAAAGTGTTGCTTCTGAGATCCCAGTTCATATTGGCACAGGTGTATGTCAAACAAAAATGTGTCTCTGTGATCATTGAATGGCTGCAAGTTCTCCCAGTAACACAC
Organism: Chrysochloris asiatica; assembly: GCF_000296735.1. Classification (NCBI taxonomy): domain Eukaryota; kingdom Metazoa; phylum Chordata; class Mammalia; order Afrosoricida; family Chrysochloridae; genus Chrysochloris; species Chrysochloris asiatica. Next base: position 4,860,989 of record NW_006408541.1, on the reverse strand, counting down.
TTGGTTTAGTCTCATCAGGTTGCCTTCAAAAAAAGGTCCAACATAAACAGTAACTTCTGAGGAGATCTGCTGAGCCAGTTAAATTCAAGGCAGAAAGGTCAGATTATAAGGTCATGGCAACTCTTTCTGGGGGGATGCCAAAAGGATAATCCTGGTAGATTTTCACGAAGAACACAGGATAATCATTGGGGTTTGCTATAAAGAAGTTTTAAGAAAATGTTAAACTGCATTGGTAAGAAAAAGGCCAGGGAAGTTGTGCCTAGAAATTTTTTTCTCCATGACAATGAACCTGCTCTTTCTTCAAGAGTTGCAAGGGTTGTCCTGTAAGAATTTCATTGGGAAATCTTGTCCCACTCACCTTACAGCCCTGATCTTGCCCCTTCATATTGAATTTTGCTCCCCAAACTCAACAAACATTGAAAAGCAACACAATTTGAGTCCCTGGAAGGTGCCAACGCTTCTGTTTTGACCTGGTGTAAAACCAAGAGTGCAGAAGTCTTCAGGGAAGGGCTGTTGTTGGTAAGTGCTGTCGAGTTGATTCCGACTCATAGTTAGAACCACTAGCCTTGTGGTTAGCAGCTCAGTGCTAAAATTTTTCATTTTTCAAATTTACTACCCTGTGTAAATTTGAAAAATGAAAATTGTAAAATTAAACGCATGGCGTTTCCAAGGAACAGCTGGTGAATTTGAACTGCTAAGCTTGAGGTTCAGACCAACCTTGTGGTCCAGTGCTTTATCCCACAGTGCCACAATGGGACACACATATCAGGGAAGGGTTTATGGTGGTGGTTGCGTGCCATGGAGTTGGTTCTGACTCATAGCAACTTGAGACTGTAAATCTTTATGGGAGTAGAAAGCTTCATCTTTCTCCAGGAGGACAGCTGGTAGTTTCGGACCACTGACCTTGAGATTAGCAGCCCGACTTATAACCACTATACTACCAGAGCTCCTTAGAGAGATAGAAACACTGCCGTCAGAAATGCATAGACCTACATGGAAGATTGAAGTTGTCAAAGACTTCATTTTGCTTGCATCCACAATCAACACTCATGGAATCAGCAGTCAAGAAATCAAACAGTGTATTGCACTAGGCAAATCTTCTGCACAGGACCTCGTTAAGATGTTCAAAAGCAAAGCTATCAGTTTGAAGACTAAGGTACACCTGACCCAAGCCACGGTATTTTCACCTCAGATGCATGTGAAAGTTGAACAGTAAATAAGGAAGACCAGAGAAGAATTGATGCATTTGAGTTCTGGTGTTGGAGGAGAATATTGAAAGTACCATGGACTGCCAGAAGAACTAACAAATCTGTCTTAGAAGAAGAAGTACAGCCAGAGTGCTTACAAGCAAGTATGGTGAGACCATCTCTCTCTAGTACTTTGGACATATTATCAGGAGGAACCAGTCCCTGGAGAAGGACATGATGATTGGTAAGCTGGAAGGTCAGCAAAAAAGAGGAAGACCCCGATGGGATGAATTGGCACAGTGGCAGTAGCAATGGGTTCAAGCTTAACAACAATTGTGAGGATGGCACAGAACCAGGCAGTGTTTTGTTCTGTTGTGCACGGGGTCACTGAGTTGGAACCAACTGAACAGCTCCTTATGACAACCTAACAACACCAAAATGAAAGATGTGTCAAGAAAGAGTAGCTTCACATTTTTATATTTTTGCTTAATAAAGTCTTCTAAGACTTTGTAGTAATATCTGACCTACCCTCATATCAAAGAAGTAGAAAATATATCCCAGGAATGTTATAGTTGTGTGCCATGGAGTCAGTTCCAACTCATAGTGACCCTGTACAGGCTTTCCTAGGCTGTAAATCTTTACGGGAGCAGGAAACCTCATCTTTCTCCTGCAGATCAACTGGTAGTTTCGAACTGCTGACCTTAAGGTACGCCGCCCAATTCGTAACCACTACGCTAAATAGACTCATACAAATATACTCAACTGATTTTCAAGCAAATGTGCAAAGGCAATTCAATGGGAAAAGACTAGTATTTTCAACAATTAGTGCTGGAACAATTCAATAGCTATATATTAAAAAAAAAAAAAGTTCATCCATTCCCTCACAACATAAAAATATTAACTCAAAATGGATCAGAAAACTAAAAGAAGAAAGAGCTGAAATAATAAAACCTTTAGCAAAAAAAAATATAATAAACCATTCTTATGACATTGAGCTAGGCAAATATTTCTTAGAATACAGAAGTATGAAGTAGAAAAGCAAAAAGATTGATAAGTTAGATTTCATCAAAATACAAAACTTTTGTGCTTCATGTTATTGTTAAGTGTCATGGAGTCAATTCTGACTCATAGAAACCCTGTAAAGGGTTTCTGAGGAGAGGCTGATGAATTGGTGAGTTTAAACCACCCACCCTGCGATTCAAACCAACCTTGCAGTCCAGTGCATTCTACATAAGACATTGTTAATTAAATGAAAATCAAGTCACAAACTAGGAGGAAGCATTTGAGAAAATGCGTGTCTGACAAAGGAATTATATGCAGAATATATAAAGAACTCTTACAAATCAACAATATAACAAAAAAAGAGAGAGAAAGATAAAAACGAACAGGAGATTTTAATTACCTGCGTGAATGAACAATGACAACATGAAAAATATGCCCAACACCATTACTAGTTAAAGAAATGTGCTCAAATGCATCAAACTGCACGTTGGAACAGAAAGACAACTAAGATATGCAAGTTGTTGTTGTTAAGTACCTTCCAGTCAATTCTGACTCATAGCGGCCCTATACATAGGGTTCGCGATCCTATACACAGAGTGTCCAAGGAGCAGCTGGTATGGCACTGTGGACTGATGTGCTGGACTGCAAGGTCAGCAGTTCAAACTCACCAGCTGTTCCTCAGAAACTCTATACAGGGTCTCTATGGGTTGCTATCTCACTTAACAACAACAACAACAGGGAGCAACTGGTGAGTTTGAACCACTAACCTTGCAGTTAGCACTTCCGTGCTTATCCTACAGTGCCACACCAGTACTGCTATGTGCAAATTTTTAAAAAATGAAAATTATAAAATGAAAAAGACTAGCAACACCAAAGGTTAGCAAGAATATGGAGCAACTAGAATTAATGTTGTTGGGAATGAAAGATAGTATAACCATCTTGGGAGTCAGCTTGACAGTTTCTTATAAAGAAGTAAGCATATGACCCAGCAATCTCCAAGCATTTACCTAAGAGAAATGAAAACGTATGTTCACGGGAGCAGGAAACCTCATCTTTCTCCTGCAGATCAACTGGTAGTTTCGAACTGCTGACCTTAAGGTATGCAGCCCAATTTGTAACCACTACGCCAAATAGACTCATACAAATATACTCAATTGATTGTCAAGCAAATGTGCAAAGGCAATTCAAAGGGAAGTGTCCTAAAATGCTCAGGACGGCTTTGTTTACTATACCACTACACTGAAAAGAACACAAGTGTCCATCAGACAGTGGATGGATGAGCAACTTGCGATATATACATTCAGTAAAATACAACACAACTACACAGTTGTTCATGCATATACCAACATGGATGAGACTCAAAAGAATTATGCTAAATGTAGGAAGCCAGAAGCCAAAAAGTAGGCCCTGAGTGGTTTTATTTGTGTGAAGTTATAGAAAAGGCCAAACTACAGGTACAGAAAATAGATCCATGGCTACCTGTGGCTGGGAGTTGGGAGATTGTTTCCAAAAGGACACAAAAGATAACACCCTGGAGTGACAGAAATATTCTATGTCATGATCTTGGTATTGGTGCCACAACTCTATGCTTTATAATCTCTCCACGCATTGTTCACATTTCTCGTGTGTTTCTTTCTATCTCTTCCCTCATTCGCTAAAATTCCTAGAACGTGAACTAAAGAAACAACCAGAAATGAACCAAAGTATTAGGGTGAAAGAGTTCAATAAAAAACGTGAGAAAGCAATGCATCTAACCATACAGAAATAATTAATCGTGATGGTATGGCCCTTTATGAGAATATTATATATGTAGCCAATAAAGCAATCACATTTTCATACAATATTTAATGACATATGGAAATATTTATGACACAATGTAAAATACAAAAGCAGTAGAGGGTACTTTATATTCATATAATCTTACCTTTGTTTACATATATACAATATATGTATGAATATATGCATAGAATGGTGTGCTCTCCTTGCTCTCCTAAAATAGGGCTATGATACCCAATTTATGCACACACAAAAATACAAAAGGACTTCCTAGAACTGGTATTTGAAAGAAAATTGCCATGAGAAACCAGGACATTTAAAGTGGTATAGAGGAAATCCATCTCATCCGGAGATTGGAGACTCCTGGTAGCTTAGTCTGACTGTGAAAGCTTTTGTATCAGCCATGCTCACTCCACACATTTACACAGGATTCAGCTGGTCAAGCGCTGGACTACTGCTAGCTGAAAGATTGGACATTTGAAACTACTTAAAGACTCCTTGGAAACAAGTTCTGATCACCTGCTTCTAAAAGGTCACAGCCTTAAAGACCCTGAGGAGGACTTCTGATTTGCCCACATAGGTCAGAACTGACTTGACACCTAGTGTCTCTGTCCCTGGGTCTGTTTGAACCGCAAGATAGGCAGTTTGAATTTGCCAGGTGCTCCTCGGAAACCCAATACAGAGTCACTATGAATTGGAACAGACTGGATGGCACTTACCAGCAAGAGCAACTAAATTCGAAGGCTGACGGCTCAAGCCACCCAACTTTGCTGCGGATGAAAGTCGTGCCAATCTGCTTCTATAATGGTAACCACCAAGAACCATGCGAAGCAGCTCTGCTCTGTAGCACATGGGGTCTCCAAGAGTTATGGGACAGACTTGACAGAATGGGATCCCAAAACTTAACATCACCCAGCTGGCATACTAGAAAGATGACTACAGGTAAAGCCAGGCAGACCTAAGTTTGCTTTTTAGTTACCTGGTAAGAGAAGCAGTATTTGATTTCACTGAGCCCAGTTCTCTCCACTATTAAACAGGGATATTAATATCTGCTCATATGGCTATTATAAGGAATAAAGGAGATAAGTTATGTTGCATGCTTAACACAGTCAGCAGATACTAGGTAACCTAGTCCTGGTGTAGCTCTGTAGCAAAGGCATTGGACTGATAACTGCACGGTCCACAGTTCAAACCTACCAGCTGCTTCTTGCAAATCCTATACAGGAACCAACTTGGAACCAACTCAATACATTTTATTGAGTTTATTTTCCCTTTTGACACTGCCTCCCCATTGTCGGTAACTACAATCAAGCATGCGCCTGACTCCCCGTGCCCGCATGCACTACACAATGAAATGCTGCCCGGTCCTGAGTCACGCAGTGATCAGTTATGGGTCTGACTGTGATGGTCCATAGGGCTTTCACTGACTGACTTACAGAAGTAGAATGCCAGGCCATTCTTCCTAGGTGCTGACTTCAACGTCGCCAGGCCTGTCTTCCTAGATACGGACTTAAAGATCCACAAATCACTCTAATAAATGACACTCAGAGGCAGACCTTACTGTATACAACCATCATCACAGCATCAGGGATATATAGAGATGCCCCAATCCAAATGTATAGAGAAAAAATAATTAAAAGTAACTCAGACATTGCAATAGTTGTGAGGATGGTGCAGGCAGGGCAGTGTTGCATTCTGTTGTACAAAGGGTCACTATGAAAATAAACTGAATCGACTGCACCTAACAACAACAACATAACTATTAGAACAGGAGAACTGCCCAATGTGTGTAAGTGAGGTGCATGTGATTGTGAAACATGTCATGATTCTATTGGTTCTGAAATTTTATATTAAAAATCGAAAGGAAGCAATAAGTTCTATATATATTTTTTAAACTATCATAACTTTTGCCAAGTATAAATTGTTTGGGACTTACCAGCGCTCAGACTGAAAATTGGAAGAATGCTAAATGGCGGAATGGCCTTCAGAAGCAAGGGTGGGGCCAACTTTTCATTAGCTAAGCCAACCCAGAGGATGCTGGGACTTTGAGAGCAATCCTTGAATTGTTTTCTTCAGGAAGACAGTTTCCACTAAAACAGCACTTCATACTTTCCAAACTACTCGCAAATGCTTGATCATACTTTAGGTAGGTGAGCTTGGCAATGCCTCATTTTGCAGATGAGTAAACTGAGGCACCGAGCAGGAGGCTAGTCGTTGTTAGAGGCCATGGAGTCCATATTTTATCAAGATGACCCCATGAGACAGAGTAGAACTGCCCCCTGGGGTTTTCTTGGCTAAAATCTTTTATGGAAACAGATCACTAGTTCTTTCTCCCACACAGCCACTATGTGGATTTGAACTGCAAACCTTTAGGGTAGCTGCCAAGTGCTGAATTGTTGTACTACCAGGGTTCATGAGAGTAATGGTTAGAACTAGCACAATGGCTGAAGCATAAACTGAACCCACAACCAGGCTATCACGTTAAAAAAAATTACAAGAGTAACACTGTATTCATTCTGAAATATTCCAAACTGGTCTGCTTTGCAAGGTGCTCTGGTGGCACAGTGATTAAGCATTGGGCTTCTAACTGCAAGGTTGGCAGTTCACACCCACCAGCTGCACTACAGGAGAAAGATGAGCCAGTCTACTTCCATAAAGATGTGTTGTTGTTAGGTGCCATCGAGTGGGTACTGACTCATAGTGACCCTATGCACAACTGAATGAAATACTGCCCAGTCCTTTGCAAACGCATAATCATTGCTACACCTGACCCCATTGCAGCTGCCACTGTGCCAATCCATTTCGATGGGGGTCTTCCTCTTTTTCTCTGACCCTCCACTTTACCACACATGATATCCTTCTCCAGTGAGTGGTTCCTCCCGATAATATGTCCGAAGTATGAGAGACGAAGTCTGGCCATCCTGGCTTCCAAGGAGCACTCTGGCTGTCTTCCAACACAGATCTGATGGTTCTTTTGGCAGTCTACGGTATTTTCAATATTCTCCTCCAACACTATGACTCAAATGCAGCCTGGGAAACTATGGGGCCATCCCCCTCTGTCCTGTGGGTGTGATGAATCAGAATCAATTTCATGACAGACGGTTTGTTTTTATCTGTCTTGCCATTTGCCACATGTTTCACACACCATTCTTGAAGAGAAACACCCTTTGATGAGGAGCATTTGGAAACTTACTGCACAGAAGCCCTCCCTCCACATGCAGCAGGTGAAACATTCCTAAGGAAGCCACTTAAAATCCATATTGTGAAGCTATTTTGCATTGCCAATGACAGGCTGAGTGAAAGACAACTTGTCTCCGAAGGGAGCCCGAGCTTTGAACACTGGCCTGTGATTTCAAAAACTGCATCTATACACCAGCGGTTTCCATGCAGGGTCTTGAGTGATGGCTAGAAGGCAAAGGAAGCAGACTTGATTGAGGTTCTCGACAGTGAAAGAGACTTCCACGAACGGGAAAGGAATTTCTGATCATCTAACACCACACAGCAATTTCAAATTCAAATTCTTGAGGAAACGTGGCTAACTTGAGTAAGTGCCAAAAAAAAAATTTGTTGAACAAGGGCATGGATCAAGGTGAAGTTCGTCTCCCTTCTTCGAAGCCGAGATAAGTACAAATAGAACATAGTAATAATAGGCAGGTGAGACTATTATATGCTTTTTAAAAATTGGGAACAGCGGGAAGTTGATGGTTCCTAGGTAAATGTGACAAGGACTGAAAACATAATAGAATCTAAATCCATCCAACTGCCAAACTCCGGAATATCCTGACAAAATTAGTTTTCACAAAAGAATACATTTTTCCCTCTGTCTTGTCTCCCCACCCAGTTTTCTTTTCTGGCAAGTTCCACCAACAACATCTTAATTGATTGCAACTGATTGGGATTTTAGTCACTGCCAAGACTAGGCTTGGGACCCCACCCTTCGAGGCCATTTTAAAGCAATGCATTTCAACAACATGCAGTGTTCACGTAGATAGTAAGTTCTTAATAGAACCAGGGAAGATGTTCTTTGGCAGAAAATGATTTCGTAGACGTTTTTCATTATGATAGATGTGGTATTACAACCGTTATAAAAAATTTCAAGCTATGTTGTGGCTTTGTCACCAGGGTTATAAATCACTCACTCGTATATTAAAGTCTGCGGAAAGCAACTGAAGGGAACGGGAGGGAGGACTGGGGGGTGCAGCTCTTATTTACAGAGTAGGTATAAGTTGGTATTGTCCTTAAAAGTTCAAAGCAGCTTCGAGATTCTGTATTCAGCGCTTATGTGTGAATCAAGAGATCGCATTCCCTTACTGCTGAGCTGGGAGGGAACGTTGGTGAATTTTCTGAGGTAAATTCTAATGGGCAAGGGACAGGCTCTACTTCCAGAAAGACAAGACAGAGAAGCCCACTGCCATTTTCCAAGTTAAGCTAGCAACGGCATTCATGAAGCATTAACAAATGATGCACACCAAAAAGAACTCGGGGCTCCTACCAAGCAAAACTGAAACCCACTGTCTTCAAGGTGATTTTGACTTATAGTGACCTTGTAGGACAGAGAGTAGAACTGTCCCAGTGGGCTTCCAAGGTGATGGAGTCCTGGTGTGGTCCTGTTGAATAAGCACAGGAGTGGTAACTGTAAGGTCAGTGGTTCAAACTCATCAGCTGCTCTTTGGAAACCCTATATAGGGTCACTATGAGTTGGAAGCAACTCAATGGCACTTAACAACACCCTTTACAGCAGCAGACAACCTCATCTTTCTT
>NW_006408541.1:4842860-4852008 GCF_000296735.1 Chrysochloris asiatica | reverse complement strand
TTGCTAAGAGGCAGAACTGACTCCACGGCACATAACAACAACAACAATGCACTTGAAGGAGTCCTGGTGTGGCACTGTGGGTTAATGCATCAGACTGCAAAGCCATTTGAACGGCAAGGTCGGTGGTTCAAGCTCACCAGCTGCTCCTTAGAAACCCTATACAGGGTCACTATGGGTCGGAGTCGACTTGACGGCACTTAACGACAACAGCAATGCACTTGATGTTATACACATAGCATTGTGTGTGTATGCTGCTCTGTTTATCTGTTTGTCTTTATAGGCAATTGGAGCATGTTACTATGTACTGTGATTCCAGTAAAGATGGCCTTAATTTGGAGTCTTCCAAATTTAAAGATGTCCTCTGTTAAGAGTTGAAGTGTGCCCTCCCAAAATTATGCATCAATAAGGAATGACTAATAAAGTACTGCAAAGTCAGTCTGAACCACAAAGCCGGCAGTTCAAGCTCACCAGCCACTCCTCAGTAACTCTCTACAGAGTCTCTATGGGTCGGGACCGACTTGACGACACTTAACAACAAGAGCAATGAAAAGAGGTGCCCTGGTGGTGCATGGCTAGTAATGGAAAGGTGGGAAAGGAAAGGCCTGCAGCCGAGGTAACCCGATGGGGCAGTTCTTCACTGTCCTATAGGGTGGCTACCAATCGGCATTACTTCGATGGCACATAACAATAACAACAAAAGCATGCCCTGTTAGCTTGGGAGTCTTTGGTTTATGGGACATGTCGAAGGGTAGAGCCAGTTGCTCAGATACAGGAAAGAAGAGGTCAAATGCTGTAGAGAAGCAGAGAAAGGAGAAAAGATGCTGTTTCAATGATAAGAAAGAGAAACTGTGGGACTCAAGCAAATGTGGTGGACATATGGAATAATTCATCATCAAAGTTTGTTGCAAGATGAACTGTGCATTGGTCTCTTGTGTTTCTGCACTGATCTTGGCTTTCAGGCTATTTTGTTGAGGATAGCAAACACCTTTGGAAGATGTACCAGTCATGTTTTCCTCTGAAGCAAAATGGTACGTGTGTGCACGTCCAGTATAATAAAGATGATGTTTGCCTCCAGGGCAAAGTCAGGCAGACTTGATGGTCACTGTATAACATTCAGGTTCCGAAGCTTGGAGCTCTTCTACTGAAAACAACCCGCTGTGTGTGCAGGTGATATCTGGCCTTATTTGTGTCTTTATGGGACTTGGGGATCAGGAAACCAAAGCAAATGCTAGTATTCTGACTGCTGCTAATGCTGTGAGTAATAAATGCTCCCTTGTCTCCAATCCAGGAGTTTCATGTCTTCTGCCAGCATTCATCAAGCTGGGCAAGCCACTGTTTTCTTATATGCAGGATTCAATCTCAGATCTTTCATAGATCTTAAAAATAAGTGATGCAGACCCTCTCTTAAACCTAGCCTATGAAATCTCTTAGTGGAGTCCTGGTGTGGCACTGTAGGATAAGAATTCAACTGCAAGGTTGGTTTGAACTACAAGGTTGGTACTTCAATTTCACCAGCCATTCCTCAGAAACCCTATACAGGGTCGCCATGAGTCAGAACCAACTCAGTGGCACTTAACAACAACAACAACAACAATGAAATCTCCAGGAAGTTCTGCAGATGGACTATCTTCAGGGAATCCAAAGAAGTTTCCAGAATCTGTGTCTAAATTGGCATAGAATAAAAACAGGGACATCCTATGTGGCTAGCAGACCTCAGCTGTACACTTAAATATTGAAGAGGTCTTTTCCAATCTGAAATTCTTGATAGAAGAGATTGTGTTGTGTTCACATTATGGCTTCAGTACTGGCAGTCAATACTCAACAAATGCCCCCGGCTGAAGGACAGAATGGCACATAAGACCATACCCAAGCAACTGATCATCAATAACCAGCATGTTCCTTTGACAATGCAAATCTGGTCATTTCACTCCTCTTCCCTCAAGTCTTCAACAAGTTTCTAACACAGAATAAAATTCAAAGTGTTTACCAAGGCCTACAAGGGTACAAGTCACTTTAACCCTGACCAACTCTGGATCTAATCTCCCATGTTGACCCTCAATCATTGTTTGCCAACCCTGCTGTCTCCCCTTCTCATCCTCAAACACACCAAACAGGTTCCCACTCAGGGCCTCTGTGCCTGCTGCTCCAGTTGTCTCAGAAGCTCCCCCTGAAGACATTAAAATGGTTTGCTCTCCTCCTTGTATCCTAAGTTCATCTCATCAGATGTGCCATCGCTGAGCACCACCCAGAGGAGTGTTTCTCCACTAGCCCAGTCTCTACTCTAAACAGTGCTTAGTGTTCTATTTTATGCCAATTTATTTGTTTGCTTGTTCATTATATATACTTCTCTGACTAGACTATCAGCTTCCCAAGGGCAGGGACTTTATTCTACTCACTACAATGTCACAACACTTAATGAAAGAAAAAGCAAACAAACAAACAAAACAAAACCAGTTGCCATTGAGTTGATTCTAACTTACTGAGACCCCATGTGGGTCAGAGCAAAGCTGAGCTCCATAGAGTTTTCCATGGCTGATTGTTCACATTGTCAGGTCTTTCTTCCAGGGTACCTCTGAATGGACTCAAACTGCCAAGTGTGTTGAGTGGGTTAACTCTTCATGTCACCCAAGGGCTTCTGTCATATTGTAGGTGCTTAATAAATGAGAAGGAGCATGGTGGCTCTGTAGGATAAGCATTGGACTCTGAGACACAAACTTGGCATTTTGACCCTACCAGGCACTCTGAGGGAGAAAGAGGAGGCTTTTTGCACTTTCAAAGATGTTGTTAGGTGTCATTGAGTCGGTACCAACTCATAGTGATCCTATGCACAACTGAATGAAACACTGCCCGGTTGTGCGCTACCCTCACAATCATTGCCACACTTGAGCCCATTAATGCTACTACCACTTTGCCAATCCATCTCGTTGGGGGCCTTCCTTTTTCTCTCCAACCCTCCACTTTACAAAACATGATATCTTTCTCCAGTGACTGGTCCCTTCTGATAATGTGTCTAAAGTATGAGAGACAAAGTCTGGCCATCCTGGCTTCCAAGGAGCACTCTGGGTGCACTTCGTCCAACACAGATTGATTTGTTCTTTCAGCAGTCAGTGGTACTTTTAATATTCTCCTCCAACACAAAAACTCAAATTTTCTATGGTCTTCTTTATTTATTGTCCACACAAAGATGTTCATACTCAGAAACCCTATACAAAGTCACTATAAGAACAGACACAACGGCACTTAACAACAACAAAAATCAATGAGAAGGACAGAGAACAAGAGAAAGATAGAAGAGGTTGACTAAGAAAAAGAAAAGGGGAGTAAAAGAGAGGAGAAAGAAAGAAAAGAGGAGAAAGAGGAGGGCCAAGGGACAAGAAGCACTAATTGCTGCTGCTGCTGCAGAAAATCTGGAGTCAGTCTCAGCTTGTACCAGAACATCATTTTCTGGCTTCTGAAAGCAGACCTTTCCCTCTAATGACTGTTATGTCAGAAATAGAGATGAGGACGCTGTCTCTGGCAGAATGGTGCATTCTGGGAGACCCCCACAACTCCCTGGTGCAGCAGCTAGAAATCTGAACTCACCCTGCAAAGGGGAGATAATGGGAATCCTTGGGCTCCCTCTCTCCCAGACTTCTCATTTAAGGAGTTACTGATGGCTACGAGATATTCTAATGCCACTGCAAATGCCCAGTTGGGTTTAAGCTGTTTGCATGCTTGAATTTTCTGCTTTAATAGCTGGAACACAGAAATCTTAGTTAAGTCCAGTCACAAGTCTTAAATAAAATGAATCCTTTAATCAAGGAGAAAATTTCCCAGCTGAAGCAAACAAGCAGGTTTTAAACAGTTCTGTATATCTAAAGTTTTGTCAGCAGTAACAACAGAGATGCTAATAGAAATTATAAATATCTAAAATAATTCCATGTATTTGGGGTTTAGAAAGCCTCAACTCTAGTGAATGGAAATAAGGCACAAAATAAATGAGATTTAATTGCATTAGAAAACCTGCAGAATTGATCACTTCCATGCCAAACATGGTGACGGCTGGGGAGGTTGCACTGCATTGTGGGAAAGGTGTGGCGCTCTGTGTTAATGAGCTGGACTGCAAAGTCTGCAGTTCAAGCCCACCAGCCGCTCCTCAGAAACCCTATACAGGGTCACTGTGGGTCAGAATTGACTCAATGGCACTTAACACCAACAACAAAGTAGTAAAGTGACTCAGGCCAGCTCCTGTCCTTTCAACATTTCTACTGATTTGCTTGTTTGATTGTTGGTTAGTTGATTGATCAGTCTGTTGAGTTTCTGTCTCCTAATTGTTGAAATTACAAGGGGGCTTTAAAAAAAATTCCTAGAAATTTAATTCCTAGAATTAAAGTCCATTATCGTTTAATTGCATGTTCCCATGAACTTTCTGAAACTCCCTTGTCTTTACAGTCAAACATGTTTAATGGAGCTTTGAGGCAGTCTGGGAACTGCCAGGTGCTTCTGATTGGATTTAACAGGCCCCAAACCCAAACCCACTGTTCTCGAGTTCATTCCAACTCATAAGGATCCAGTAGGACAGAGTAGAACTGGTGCTGTAGCATTTTCAAGGCTGTAAATCTTTACAGAAGCAGACAGACACATCATTCGCCCAGGGAGCAGCTGGTGGGTCCCAACTGTAAGGATGCATCACCTGAAAAGCAAGGTCATCTTAGCTTAGTGCATCAGCGACACAGAGGAACCAGGTGTCCAAAGTAAAGACTCATAGATGCCAAACAGACAGGACACAAGGGGAAATGAGCACCACAGTGGATGGGAACTGGCAGGGCACAAATTGAAACTGATACCAGCTCCAGTGGGTGAGATCATGCCAGCCTGAAATAAAGTTCACACGGTCACCAGGGGGCAACACATAAAGTTGTTTACCTAAGGTGACCCCTACCATTTCAACACCTTCCCTGACATCTTTCTCCTATGGTTCCTTCCTGTGTAGTTGAAACTCCTGATCTCTTGTGAGTGTAATGTTTCTTTCCAATAAGCAACAAGAAGAAGGGGGCTGTTGCATCTAACTCTTATTACATTCGCCCAGTATACAACTGGCTCCAGTATGCGCAATTTGGAGACAAGGATTAATGATATAAATAGACAACAGGTCTCTGATCTGGCAATTCAGCCAAGAGGACCAGCAGGACCATCATCTGGCCATGATGCAGACACAGTACACATTCTGTTAAACAACCAATGGGAACTCCAGTTCCAGTAAATGGAATTCAAATTAAGTTAACCACTGCAAAGCATTCAGTCAAGTTACATATTTTCTTCTTAAAGCTTTTATTGTGAATTGAGTGATAGTTTACATGGGAGAACATCAGTTTTATAGTCATCATTTCATTGCAATGATTACAATCTTCTCCATGCATCATCATTCAACAGTATTTTTTCTATTCCCTTTGTTTTGTTTTGTTTTGTTTTGTTTTGATGGGGAGTGCACACAGAAACACTCAGGAATATATAATCATTTAAAACATCAAAGAGCACATTCTACAAGCCTGACTCCTGGCTGCCAGTACCCAGTCCCTCTCTTTCCATAAGTCTAGAGTCCTCAGCTGTTCTATCTCTCCATGTCCTCATCTCTGCCTCCATCTCTGGTATCACTAGTTCTCTGGATAGGGTCCCACATTCTGCTCATCCTCTTCTCCCTTGATGGTCCTACGGTCCTCTGTTTCTTGACTGTAAGATTAGCTACTTTCCCCTTCTTGTTACAATACTTCTACCTTTACAGTTGTGACAGTTGCAATTAGTCACAATAACAATCATTCACTATTAAATCATAAGAATCTTATCCCCCATCTCCTTTCACCAGACCCATCTAGACAAGATGAAAACAATTCAGTGGGGATTCTACCTTCTCCTACATACTCTGAAACTAAACTCCCTCTTGAAAACTTGTAAGACGTCACTTTGTGCTTTTATAGATTCCCCCATTTTAGGTAGTCAATGTCTCAGTTGCCCATCCCTATCAACCCTGTATACAGAGGGACTAGGATTGATCCTTGATGTGAAGACTCTGTCCCCTCAGTTGGTATTTTGAGCTACTACATCCATAAGTATAGATAAAGTTCATCAAATTGTAGCAATTTACACTTGTTTTCTTTATCCAAAGAAAAAAAATTTTTTTTTTTTATCTTCTTCTAGTGAGTTCTAATTATCAAGTTTTCGAGGCTAGGTTGAATATGAGTACTGTCTACAAGTTTGGCCATTCTTGTGCATCTCCTCTCAGTTCATATCAACTGGATGCTTCACTCTCAGCTCTAGCCCTCCATGGCCATCTCCTTGTCCACAGGCTCAGGTGTCCTCGGTCTCACCACACTTCAGTCCAACCAGTCCTTCCTCTTCTCTCTCTCATCTCCAGGTCAATGGGAGTCTGTGGAATGTGGTCAAACTTAGCCCATTTCTTCAACAAGTTACTTTTTAACTGTATAAAATGTATGTACAGAGTTATGTGCTAAGCTTTGTAAACAGTACTATCTAACAATTTCACTTTAGAAGACATTTGGCAAATACATGGACACAACTAGCATACTTTTAATATAACATGGGCAATAATTTTAAATAATATTGATATAGCAAAAGTGTAAAAATACTGGAAATATTAATATTTATGACCTAGAAGTAGACCTAGACTACATTCTGGAAGGAGGGCAGGCCTTGGAAATGCCTGAGAAGGAATTCAGAAAAATGATTATAAAACGTGTCAAAACACTTCACAATGGAGTTGAGAAAAATAAGGAAGAAGTCAAGAAAGTGCTACAGAAACAATCAAATAAGATAGATACAGTATTGGAACCCATTTAAAATGTACAGAAAGATATGGACAATACACTGAAAGGGCAAAGGAGTAGAATTGAATAGATGGAAGGCATAACTAGTGAACTGGAAGACAAATCTCTCAATACTACTAAGATACAAGAGCAAGAAGAAAAACGATTTAAAAAATCTGAAGAAGGTCTAAGATTCCCGTTAGATAACATAAAGAGAAATAACATAAGAATTATGAGCATTCTGGAACAAGAAGAATCATATAAGTCCACAAAGAAGATAGTTGAAGAGCTTCTGGAATAAAATTTCCCTAACATCCCTAAAGGCAAAAAGATAAGCAATCAAGAAGCTTAATGAACCCCAGGAAGATTGACCCTGAAAGAAAATCACCAAGATATATAATAATCAAGCTCTGCAAAATCAAAGATAAGGACAAAATCCTAAAAGCAGCTAGGGAAAAGAGAAGTGTCACATACAAAGGCACGTAAATCAGATTAAGCTCGGATCTCTCAGCAGAAACCATGCAGGCAAGAAGACAATGGGGAGACAGATATAAAACCCTGAAAGAAAAAACTGCCAACCAAGAATTCTTTATCCAGAAAAGCTGCCAATCAAATAAGACAGTGTAATAAAACATTCCAGGATAAACAGAAGCTAAGGAATTTTTCCAAAGCCAACCCTGCACTACAAAACATCCTAAAGGGAGTTCTGTGGGCTGAGAACCAACAAGAACAGACAACAACCAGAGCCTGACATATGTAACAGCACTGCCCAGAACTGAATGGACAAATGGAAGTCACGAACAGAACTATAAGAACAAATTCAGAGGATCTGGGAGGTCAGTCTATGATCAAAACAATTACAGTGTGAAAGAAGGTAAACACATAGGAACAGAGATCCAGGTGGTGAGAAGTTCAGGTAGATTACAGGATAAAATGGACTGCAATAAATGGAGGAAAAAGTTAATGGAATATAAAATAACCTTAAAGAAAAATAAAACTTCACAACATATCAAGAAAATGAAAATCCAAGAAGAACATAGAAACATTAAAAATATGAGGGGAACTCACAAGAAAGAACACAGAAAACATGAACTAAGCACAGGAAGACATATAGAATAAAGACATACAGCAGCACCACAAAAAAAAACACACATAATGGCAGCAATTAATCCATACCTATTGATAATTACACTGATCATAAACAGATTAAATGCACCAGTTAAGAGACAGAGAGTGGCAGAATGGATAAGAACACAAGATCCTTCAATATGCTCTCTGCAAGAGACACACCTAACACAAAGAGACAAAAATAGATTAAAAGTCAAAGGATAGAAAAAAATATACCAAGCTAATTGCAATCAAAAACAAACAGGAGTGGCAATACTAATCTCTGATAAATTAAACTTTAAGGCAAAAACCAGGATAATACATAAAGATGGACATTATCTTATGATTAAAGGGACAATTGAACAAGATGACATAACCATAATAAATATCTATGTTCCCAATGAAAGAGCTCCAAAATATATAAAGAAAGCTCAATAGATTTGAAGAAAGAAATAGACAAATCTACAATAATAGTAGGCGATTTCAATACACCACTTTTGAAAATTGATTGAACAACCAGAAAGAAACTTGACAAAGACACAGAAGAACTAAACAACACAATCAGCCAACTGGACTTCATAGATGAGTACAGAGCATTCAACCCAACAACAGCACAATACACATTCTTTTCCAGTGTGCATGGGACCAGAATAGACCACCTGTTAGGTCACAAAACAAGCTTCCATAAATTTACAAGTAACAAAATACTACAAAGCATCTTCTCAGACCACAATGCTACCAAATTAGAAATCAGCAATAGGAAGACCAAGAAAATAAATTCAAATACTGAATGGAAACTGAATAACACTCTGCTGAAAAGCAACTGGGTAGTAGAAGAAATAAAAGTGAATTCCCAAAGCTCCTAGAAACAAATGAGAATGAAAACACAACATACCAAAATCTTAGGAACATGGCGAAAGTAGTGCTGAGAGGACAATTTACTGCAATAAATGCACACATCCAAAAAGAAGAAAGTCCCAAAATTAATACATTAGCGCAGCATCTACAATTTGAAACAGACCAACAGAGGGAACCTACAGTCACCCAAAGAAAAGAAATAATAAAGATTAGAGCAGAAATAAATGAGATAGAAAACAGAAAAACTATAGAAAGAATCAACAGGACAAGAAGATGATTCTTTGAAAGGATTAATAAAATTGACAAATCATTAGCAAGCCTAACAAAAGAAAAGAGGGAGAAGACACAAATAACACACATTAGAAACCACATGGGCGATGTCA
>NW_006408541.1:4834919-4839045 GCF_000296735.1 Chrysochloris asiatica | reverse complement strand
AAGTTGGGAGCGAAGTCTGACCACGTTCAATAGACTCCTGTGAACCCAGGTTGAGACCTGGTTGGCCAGCAGTATGGCAAAACCTGGGGACTCCTGAGGCCAGAGACACGGCCACAGAGGACTACAGCAGATAGTTAAGCATCCAGCTGATAAAACGTGAGGGGAAATGCACAAGACCACCCACACTTCCAGACAGTACCCATTTGACCTGGCTTCAATGGCTGGATGATCAGAACTTGACTAGAAGAAGACAGAAGAGGAAAAAAGAGTAACCTGCTACAATTTGATGAACTTGACCTGTACTTATGGATGTAGTTGCTCAAAAGAGGGAACGAATCTTTACAGTGGGCATCATTCCCACCTCCTCAGTATGCAGGGTTGACAAAGATGGGCAACTTAGACATTGACTATCCCAAAAAGGGGGTTGAGGGGGGTAACAAAGGCACAAAGTGACTGACTTACAAGCTTTTAAGAGGGACCTAGTTCCAGAGGGTGCGGAGGAAGGTAGTATTTCCACTGAGTGGTTCCCAGTCGCCGTGGATGGGGCTGATGAAAGGAGATGGGCTCCAGTATATAATTGACTCGGTGGCAGTAGGTTGGTTGGTTCGACCTTACAAACAATAATGCAGTAGTCAAGCCCCTTTTGTCCAGTGTTCTAATGCCTGTGGCATTTTGAAGCTAAGGTTGGGTCCTTATACTATAAAGCAGCAATATTAAAATCGTACGGTTTCTTTTTTGTTTGGGGGTTTTCTTTTTAGCAGATACAGGCTCATTTCCTATAGAGTGAATTTTTGCAATTTGCATTGGACTCGTTAACAGTATCTAACTGATGGATTTCAATTACAAAGGAACAAAAAACTAAGCATGGCTGCTACTCCCAGGCTGGAGGCCTCTCAGAGATCTTGGAAATCTTCTTATCATTAGAGGGGTTCCAGCCTTTGGCCCAAATGAGGAATTCTACACATCTACCGAGAACATGATTAAAAAGAAACTCAGAATGTAATGAGAGAATTACTGCGGGGGCCAGCCCACAGAGATTGAGTTTTAAATAAAGCATGAATTATTCTCAGCTACAGAGACCCTCTTGGAGGAAAGGGGAGATTCAGGGGAGCATACAAGGAAATAAAACCTCTGCCTGAAGACTCTGTGTTCTCTCTAAACCCCAACCCTTCTCTTGTTGAGTGTTCATCAATATTTAATCTCCTCTTTCTCTCTCCCCATGGCTGCAGCCTTGTGCGCCGTTCTAGGGAGCAGGGCTGTGAGTCTGAACAACGGTAGAAACCACTTTTCCTGGTGGGTTCATACAAACGACAGCCCACTAGTCTTGGCACCCACTTGAGTTCACCAAGCATTCCTTGAGTGTCTCCTATGTGTGGGTTGTGGTGGTGGTGAGCCACTGAGTTGATTTCAGCTCTCAGTGGTCCACGTGTTAGAGGAGAATTGCTCCATGGGTGTTCTTGGCTATTATCTATACGGAAGCATATTTCCAGTTCTTCCTTCTGCACCACCACTGAGTAGATTCGAACCACTAACCTTTAGGTTAGTAATTCAGTGTAAAGCATTAGGGTCACCTGGGGATCTACTATCAAGCAAACAAAAATAAAACCTAAACCCAGTGCCCGTAAGGTGATTCTAACGCCTATAGGGCAGAGGAGAATGGTTCCTTAGGGTTTCAGAGACTAAATCTTTAGGATCCTCTTCCTCCAAGGAGCTGTGCGGAAGTTTGACCACCAAATTTATGGTTAGTACCCCCATGCTTAATCCACTATGCCACCAGGGGGAGTTTCCAGTACCTTTCATAGACATGAGCAAGTGTTATGAGTTAACATATGCAAACTGCTTAGATCGACTCTTACAGGTTGACATACAGAGTCTGTGTTATAAAATGCTGTCATTTTACTGTTGTTTTCCTAGGAAAAGAAGCAAGAACAATCATACCAGCTTTATGCGATAAATGCTACAATATTGATTAACATGGGAGCTTTGAGTGGGAGGGAGGGAAGTTGGACAGGAATAAGGAAAGATTTTCAATAAGCAATGATTAAATTAAAATTTGAAAAATGGAAGAGAAGCCCAACCAGCAGCCAGTATTGCTACAGATTTTTAAGTCTGTCATAAGAATGGAACATTTCTCCACTGCTCAGTCTTTCCTTCAAGGCTAAAGCACAAGCTGAACCTCCATGACCCAGGAGATAGGGAGCTGACACCAGGGACGGCAGGAGGAGGTATAGCAGAAAGAGAGGAAACAGAACTAGGAGATCCACAGGAGACAAAGTGGTCAGCTTCCCAGCCCACAAAGCAAGAAAGCTGGGTGCTTTGGGGCAGAAGGCTTCCTGACAGAGTGGGACCCTCTGTGCATTTACCAGTGTAGCTAAGCTTACCAGAGACAGCAAATGGTTCCTGGCAGAGTGGGATGCTTTTGTGCATTTACCAGTGGAGTGAGGTTTGCCAGAGACAAAGGCTTCCTGGTGGACTGGGGTGCCTTTGAATACTTATTGTCAGAGTTCTGTGTTTCATAGCACTGTGTGAGCAAGGCAGAGGCTGAGGTTCACAGGATTGAGAGGCTGTGGGCCACAGAAGAGCATGACCGAGAAAGGCTACCCTGGTCCAAGAGCTGTACCTGAGTTGCTTCTGCTTCTGAATTGTAACCTGTGACTTCCCTATTGTAGCAAAGACTTCATTCTTCTTGGATCCACCACCACCAAGCATGGAAGCAGCAGTCAAGAAATCAAACAATGTATTGCATTAGGCAAATCAGCTGCACAAGACCTCTTTAAAGTATTGAGGAGCAAAGATGTCAGTTTCAGGACTAAGTTGAGCCTGACCTAAGCCATGGTATTTTCAAAAACCTCATATGTTTGTGAAAGTTGGACAATGAATAAAGAAAACCTTAAAAGAATTGGATGCATTTGAGTTATGGTGTTAGAGGAGAATATTAAAGACACCACAGACTGCCAGAAGAACAAACAAGAAAAATCAAGAAGTACAGCCGGGTGCTCCTTGGAAATCAGCATGGCCAGACTTCATCTCTCATGCTTCAGACATATTATCAGGATGGACCAGCCCCTGGAGAAGGATATCATGGTTAGTAAAGTGGAGAGTCAGAGAAAAAGAGGAAGACCTCCAATGAGATGGATTGGCACCGTAGCAGCAGCAATGGGCTTAAGCGTAGCAACGATTGTGAGGTTGGCACAGGACCAGGCGGGGTGTCATTCTGTTGTGCACAGAGTCAGTACCAACTCGATGGCATCTAACAACAACAACAACAACTTCCCTAATACGGAGTCCGGTGGCACAATAGGCTAACTTAAAGGTTCAAACCCACCAGACACTTCAAGAAAAAAAGATAAGGCAGTCTGTCTCAGTAAAGCTTTATTGTTGTTATAATTGTAGTCGTTAAGTGCCATTGAGTCAGTTCCAACCCACAGCGACCCTGTATAGGGTTTCTGAGGGGCAGCTGGTGGGTTTGCCTTATAGCCTTGGAAATCAGATGGAACAGTTCTAATATGTCCTATAGAGCCACAATAAGTCGGAAATGAATCAACAGCAGTAGGTTTGTATGGTCATGGTTTTAGACTTCAGTTTGTGAAGTCTACATCTGTGAAGAAGAAACACAGAATCCTGTTTACGTGTTCCGACTTCATTTCCCTAACTATAGACTATCTTCAAGCCCATGTCCTGATTCTGGATACAGTAACACTGTCAGTGGTTAGATCATAGAAATGAGCACAAGATGTTAAAATGAAAAAAGAAAAGAAAAAGCAGGTGGCCACCCAAGGACTCTGGGCACAAGACTCAAAACTATGCATTGCCATCAAACCAGTTCCAACTCACAGTAACTCTATAGGACAGGGTTGGATTGCCCCATAGGATTGCCAAGACAATCTTTATGGAAGCAGATTGTCATGTCTACTCCTGAACAACAATTGGGGGGTTCCAACCGCCAACCTTACAGTTAACAACCATGCACTTTAACCACTGTAGCACCAGAGTTCATATGGGTTCAAGACTGTTGTAAAGTGTCATCAAGACAGTTCCACTTCATAAAGACTCTGTATAGGGTTTCTGAGGAGCAGTTGGTGAGTTTGAACTGCCGACCTTGCAGTTCAAACTGACCTTGTGGTCC
>NW_006408541.1:4832885-4833749 GCF_000296735.1 Chrysochloris asiatica | reverse complement strand
AGTTCCACAATGCGGAAATCATTGGATAATATCTTTGATATCCCATGCGAGTAAAGTTTTACTAAAGGTAATCAAGAAACGGCTGCAAGCATACATTGACAGAGAACTTCCAGAGGTTCAAGCAGGATTCAGAGGAAACCATGGAATGAGGGATACCATTGCTGATGCCCAATGGGTCTTGGCTGAAAGCAGAGAATATCAGAAAGATGTTTACCTGTGGTTTATTGACTATGCAAATGCTTTCGATTGTGTGGATCATGACAAGCTATGGACAACATTGAGAAGTATGAGTATTCCGGAACACTTAACTTTGCTCATGAGGAATCTGTACATGGACCAAGAGGCCACACCTGTAGAATAGTTTAATTGTTTAATACAAACCTGCTGGTGTTAGCAATATACAGTGAAAAGACAGTGTAAAACAATGTGAAAGTTAGTTTACTAGATTAACTTTCAAGACTAGTTTTTGTTGTTCAAACTTACCTTTGTGGTTCAAACCTACCTCGAAGTCCAGCACATTAACCCACAGTGTCATGCCAGGACTCCAAGACTACTGGATGTTAAATCCTAATTTTGTCATTTGCAATTGATGTGTATATAGATAGGTTGTTGCTAGGTCATTGTTAACTCATAGCCATCTTATGCACAACAGAAGGAAATACTGCCCGGTCTTGCGCACTCCTCACAATTGTTTCACGTTTGAGCTCATTGCTGCTGCCTTTGTGTCAATCCATCTTGTTAGGGGTCTTACTCTCTTTCTTTGACCCTCCACTATTCCAACATTATGTACTTCTCATGGGATGGTCCCTCCTGATAATATATCCAAAGTACAAGAGACAACATCTTGCCATTCTAGCTTCTAAG
>NW_006408541.1:4828301-4832341 GCF_000296735.1 Chrysochloris asiatica | reverse complement strand
TTCTGTTGTGCATAGACTTGCTATGAGTCGGTACCAACTCGATGGCACCTAACAACAACAACAACAACATAATTCAAATGCATTGATTCTTCTACAGTCTTTCGTATTTACTGTCCAATTTTCACATGCATTTGAGGTGACTGAAATATCATGGTTGGGGGCAGGCACACTACAGTCCTTAAACTGACATGTTTGCTCTTGGACCCTTTCAAGAGGTCTTGTTCTTGACTGCTGCTTGCATGACTACTGATTGTGGACCTAGGCAAATTTAAGTCTTTGACAACGTCAATCTTTTCTTCATTTATCATGATGTTATTTATTGGCCCAATTCTTTGCAATGTTGTCCATAGTTTGTCATAATCCACACAGCCGAAAGCCTTTGCATAGTCAGTAAAGCACAGGTAAACATCTTTCTGGTATTCTCTGCTTTAGGTCAAGATCCATCTGACCTCAGCAGTGAGATCCCTCATTCCATGCCCTTATCTGAATCCAACTGGAACCTCTGGCAATTCCCTGTCAAAATACTGTTGCAGCCATTTTTAAATGATCTTGAGCAAAATTTTACTTACATGTGATATTAATGATATTGCCCTATGATCTCCATATTCAATTAGGTCACCTCTCTTTGGGATGGGCACATCTGTTGGCCAGGTAGCTGTCTTCCAAATTTCCTGGCATAGATGAGTGAGTACTTTCGGTGCTTCATCGGTTTGTTGAAAGTTTTTATTTGCACTCCACCAATTCCTAGAGCCTTGTCCTTTGCCAATGCCTTCAGTGCACGTTGGACTTCTTCCTTTAATATCATTGATTCTTGAGCATATGCTACTTCTAGAAATGGTTGAACATTGACCAATCCTTTTTGGTACAGTGACTCTTGAGTGTTTGTTTCACCTTCTTTTTATCATGTCTATATCATTCAATGTTTGTTGTTGTTGTTAAATGCCATTGAATCAGTTCCAACTCACAGTGACCCTATGTAGGGTTTCCAAGGAGAGGCTGGTGGGTTTTAACCGCCGACCTTGTGATGCAAACTGACCATACAGTCCAGTGCTTTATCCCACAGTGCCACACACAGGCTCCATGAAATCTTTCAACGTTGAAAGTCGAGACTTGAATTTTTCTTCAGTCCTTTCAGCTTGAGAAACACTGAGCATGTTCTTCCCGTTTGGTTTTCTAACTTCAGGTCTTTGTGCATTTCATTATAATGCTTCACTTTGTCTTCTTGAGCTGCCTTTTGAAATTTTCTGTTCAGCTCTTGTACCTCCTCATTTCTTCCATTTGCTTTAGTATCTCTATGCTGGAGAGCAAGTTTCAGAGTCTTTTGGCATCCACTTTGGTCTTTCCCTTCTTTCTTGTCTTCTTAATGATCTTTTGCTTCCTTCTGTAGCATATTTTTTATGTCATCCCTCAACTCTTCTGGTATTCACTCATTAGTGTCTAATGCATCAAATCTGTCCTTGAGATGATCTCTAAATTCAGGTGGGATGTGTTCAAGGTTATATTTTGGCTCTTGTGGACTTGTTTTAATTTTCTTCAGCTTCCACCTGAACTTGCATATGAGCAATTAATGATATGTCTCACAATCTGCCCTGGCCTAGTTTTGTCTCTTCCTATGGATGTAGTCAATTTGATTTCTGTGTGTTCCATCTGGTGAGATCCATGTGTATAGTCATCTTTTATGTTTCTTTAAAAGGGTATTTGGAATAAATAAATCACTAGTCTTGCAAAATTCTATCATGAGATCTCCAGCATCATTTCTATCACCAACACTGTATTTTCCAACTACCTTTACCTTCCAGTCACCAGTAATGATCAATACATCTTGATTGTATGTTTGATAATTTCAGGCTGAAGAAGTTGGTAGAATTGTCAACTTCATCCTCACTGTCTTTTAGTGGTTGGTGTGTAAATTTGAATAATAGTGCTATAAACAGGTCTTCCTTGTAGACGTATGGATACTATCCTATTACAGACAGCATTGTACTTCAAGATAGACCTTGAAATGTGCTTTTTGATGATGAATATACGATGCCATTCCTCTTCAGTTTGTCATTCTGGGCATAGTAAACCATATGTCAGGTTCACAATGGCCAATACTAGTCCATTTCAGCTCACTAATGCCTAAGATAGCAATCTTTATGCATTCCATTTCATTTTTGATAACTTCCAATTTTCCTAGATTTCTACTTAGTACATTCCATAGTCCAATTATTAATAGAAACAGCTGTTTCTCCTCATTATGAGTTGTGCCCCATCAACAATGAAGATCCCTAAAGCTTTACTCCATTTGCATCATCATGGTCAACTCTACTTTGAGGAGGCAGCTTTTTCCCAGTCATATTTTGAGTGACTTCCAATGTGAGAGGTGCCTCTTCTGACATTATATTTGACAGTATTCTGGTGCCCTTCACCGTGTTTCAGGAGTCATTATTCTAACAATGCTCCACTATTTATCTGGCAGTGTTCCTCTATTAATCTTAAGGTTTTCAGTGACTAAACATTCAGTAATCTGCCTCTCCTTCGTACTCTGCCTTAGTCTGTAAACTTAGCTGAAACCTGTCCACCATGGTGACCCTGCTGGTATTTAAAATATCAGTGGCATAGTTTCCTGCATCACAGCTACACGCAAGCCACCACAGTACAGCAAACTGACAGATGAGTAGTGCCTTTTGGATCACAATAGAAAATATTTGATATAGTGTGTTGGAAGATGACACAGACGAGAGCACTGTTTCATCTGTTATCCATAAAGTTGTCATGAATCAAAACCGAATTGACAGCAATTAACAATAACATGTACCATCTAAGAATTTTACAATCTGTATAGTTCCTTTTCTCCCCTCTACACCTTTGCAGAATTTCCCTTACATATTTTAGCTACATATATGTTAAAAAAAACAATACACTATATTGTTCCTGTTTTGTTTAAGTAGTCAGTTATCTTTGAAAGATACCTCAATATAAATGGAAATAGCTTATGTATTCATCCATGTAGTTTCCATTTTCGGTGCTCTTCACTCTTTTCTGTAGAGCCATATTTCTACATAGTATTTTCTTTCTGTCTAAAGAATTTGCTTTTGCTTTTCTTGCAGTACGCTAGTAATGAATTCTCTCAGCGTTTGTATGCCTGAAAAAGCCTTTTTCAGAGAGCCGAGCAGTGGTCATCCTAAAGTGTACCTACTACTGAAACGAGATCTTCTGTGCACTTGACCCTATATCCTTTGACTCATGAAGGTTATCAGTCTTGCTGGTGGGTCTAGAAAAAGCCTTAGTGCCACAGTGGTCAAAGCATTTGGGGGCTAACTGAAAGGTCAGCAGCTCAAACCCATCAGCAGCTCTACAGAAGAAAGATCTGGCAGTCTGTTTTTGTTAAGGATGACAGCTGTGAAAACCTAATAGGGCAATTCTACTCTGCCCTATAAGGAGCTCTGGTGGTGTAGTGGTTACGAGTTAGGCTGCTAACCTCAAGGTCAGCTGTTTGAAACTACCAGCTGTTCCGTGGGAGAAACACGAGGCTTTCTGCTCCCATAATGGTTTACAGCCTCAGAAAACCTATACAGACAGGGTCGCTATGAGTCGGAACTGACTCCACAGCACACCACCACCACTCTGTCCTTTAGGATGAGTATGAGTTGCAGTAACTGCAGTGGGTCTTTTGGCGGAATAAGATGACTCCTGGCCCTGAGTAAGTACCAGGCCCTGGTTTCCCTGGGTCATTCCCTGGCCTTAGAGAACGGACTCACATGTATGTGTTGATCTGTCGTGGTTGAGTGTCTTCAATCAACGACAACTTGAAGCAACTCCATGTGACAGAGCAGAATTGTCCCCTCAGTTTCCAAGACTGTAATCTTTATGGAAGTGTATCTTTGTTCTATTGTCAGATACAGGACTGGAAGGTGGGAAGGCACTCAGATTTCTGCAAGACAAATGATTTGTTTACTTTAAATACCTTCTTTAGACAGCATAAGAGACGACTATACACATGGACCTCGCCAGATGGAACACATAGAAATCAAATTGACTACATCTGTGGAAAGAGA
>NW_006408541.1:4816332-4824381 GCF_000296735.1 Chrysochloris asiatica | reverse complement strand
TTGCTGGTGTGAGATGATATCTCATTGTTGTTTTGATTTGCATCTCTCTAATGGCTAGTGATCGTGAACATTTCTTCATATGTTTGTTGGTTGTCTGGATGTCCTTCTTAATGAAGTATCTGTTATGTCCTGTGCCCATTTTTTAATTGGGTTATTTGTATTTTTCGTGTAGAGGTGTTGTAATTTCCTACATATTTTAGAAATGAGTCCCTTGTCTGATGTGTTGTTGCAAAAGATTTTTTCCCGTTCGGTGGGTTCCCTTTTTACTCTTCTGGTGAAATCTTCTGATGCACATAAGTTTAAAAATTTTAATATGTCTCAATCATCTATTTTGTCTACTTTTGTTTGTATAGTTTTCAAAATTTTTGGTAGTCTGTGTATTCCCTGAATTAGTGCCCTCACATTTGTCCCTTTTTTCTCATTGATGGCCTTCATAATTTTGGGATTTACATTTAGGTCTTTAATACAATCTGAGTTCGTTTTTGTATAAGGCATAAGGCAAAGCTCTGGTTTCAATCTTTTGCATATCACTTTCCAGTTCTTCCAGCACCATCTGTTGAAGAGACTATCCCTTCCATGTGATATATTTAGGTACTTTGTCATGTATATATGTGGATGGATTAATTTCTGGTTTCTAGATTCTGTTCCATTGATCATTGTATCTTTCATTGTACCAGTACCAGGCTGTTTTGAACACTGTCACCGTGTAATAAATTTTGAAATCAGGGATTGAGAGGTTTCCAATCTTATTCTTCTTCTTAAGCAGTGCTTTGCTTTCCATATGAACTCTGTGTTTTTACCACTATTTTTCTAGCTATTGCAACTCTCTGGATTCACTCAAAGAAAAAAACCATGGTCTTGGGGTAAGAACGTTGAGATTCAATTGCTGCTCGGTGCACTTATGAGCTGAATTAGCTTATTTGTCCATCTTACCCCTCAACAGGTAGAAAAGGAAAAGCCTCACAATTGGGCCAATTAGCAACATCATGCTAAACGGAGAAGTGATTGAAGTTGACCAGTATTTCATTTTACTTGGATCCATAATCGACACCCAGGGAAGCAGCAATCATGAAATCACACTACATATTGCACTGAGCAAATTATTACTCAAGTCCTCTTTAAAGTGCTAAAGAGCTAAGATCTGACTTTGAGGACTAAGAAGCACCAGACCCATTACAGGGTATTTCCAGTCACTTCATATGCATGTGAAAGATGGACCATAAGTAAGGAAGACCGAAGAAGAACTGGTGCATTTGAACTATGATGTTGGTGAAGAATGTTGGGTATCCCAGGGACTGCCAAAAAACAAATAAATCTGTCTTGGAAGAAATATGACCAGAATGCACCTTAGAAGACAGGATGGTGAGATTTTGTTCTACTCTATCCTATAGGGTCACTCTGTGTTGAAACTAACTCGATGGGGTTCTTCACCTTCTTTACAAGAGTGTTGTAAAAATAAGATGTCATCACATATAAAATAACTTCTAGTGGTTGGTACACAACAAGGGCTCATACATGGAAGGTGTCATTACCATTGCTACTGCTCTGTGTTCCTACTCTTCCTACCAGCCTCCACCTTCCTTACTCAGGATCTGCTCGACCCTAATCTGATGATTGTGGGCTGTGAGACAAATGATGCTGTAAGCATGACAGCTGAGTCATGCTATCAAGAGCCCATGGAGTGGGAATGAGTCCCAGCTCTGAAATATCAGGGAGAGTGGGCGGTGTCTGCAGGAATGAATGTGGAGCACCTGCTAAATAGTTTACTTTTCTTAGACAAGCTTCAGGCACTCACATTTAAGATGATTTAAAATAAAGTCTCCTTGTGGAGCTGTAGGTTAATGAGCCAGACTGCAAAGTCATTTGAATTGCAAGGTCGGTGATTCAAACTCACCAGCCGCTCCTTGGGAACCCTATACTGGGCTGATACGGGTCGGAACAGACTCGACATCACTTGACAACAACAACATTTTACTAAAGACCAAACATATCTGGACCACCACCTACAAATGTTGAGCTTATTCTTTGTACAACCCTAGATCATGCCTTTTCCCTCATAGAAACTGTATGTTTGTACAGTTGTGATAAATTCCCGACAGACAGCAACAATGTCTATTGAGAGAAGGCACCATTTTAATGCTTGTGTTTTTCACAAGTATCCCGTTGACTACACAAAGGTTACAGAACCTGAAATGGCGACACTGTCTATCTTAGTAGTTCCATCATGGCATCAAAATTCATCTCCTCACTAGAAACCACTTAGCTTCCTCTTCCAGAATTTTTTTTTTTAACGCCCTAGAAAATATCCCATGGATATAGAAGGAGTGGTTATAGTACTTGACTGTTAACCAAAAGATCAGTGGTTCAAACCCACCAGCCACTCCATGGGAAAAAGAAGACACAATCTGCTTCGTATGGGTTTACAGCCTTGGAAACGTTACAGAACAGTTCTACTCTGTCCTATAGGATCTCTTAAGAGTAGGAATCCAAAACAATATTGTAATAACTAAGAACATGGACATTGGAATCCCGGTGCAGCATTGTAGGATAAGCTCTGGACTGCTAACCGCAAGGTCAGTGGTTCACATCCACCAGCCACTCCTCAGAATCTCTATACAGAGTTGCTATGAGTCTGAACCGACTCAGTGACACTTATAAACATGTATATTTATATCCCAAGACTCTGTTCCAACCTCAGTTCCACCATTTTGATAGGATAATGCACAGAACCACAAGGTCAGCAGTTCAAGCCCACCAGCTGCTCCTCAGAAACCCTATACAGGGCCGCTATGAGTCAGAACCGACTCCATACCATTTAACAACAACCACCATCTTTGGTAAATTATTTAACCATTTGGATAAATTCACCTGCTTAAAGTTTATGTAGTTGCATGGGCCCAATATATGGCATATGGCCAGTATATAGTAAACAACACCAGTACCATTATCATTACTGTCATTATGTTGTTATTGGCAATAGTGCATTTCCCCATTGAAACTCCTCTAGAACACAACCAACAGAATTTGCCATGTAAATTTATCGTTCAATATGGCAGCCAATCTCTACCTGTAGAAAGGAGATTTGGTAGCATAGTGGGTTACAAGTTGGCCTAGTTGTACCTCCTGACCACACACCATCCCATCTGCTATGCATTCACTATGCCTTCTGACGGCTTTGTTTCTAGCCACAGCACTTGTCACTGATACCATGCCATCTCTTTATTTGATCACCAGTCTCCTGCTGCTAGAATGTAAGTCTCACAAGGGCAGAGTCACCACTCAATGCCCAGTGCCAGGAATGTGCCTGACACACTGTAGGGTTTCAGTAAGTGTTTGTTGAGCCAAAATGCTGGTGATGCTAGTGGGTGGTGTCAAGTTGGTTTTGACTCATAGTGGTCCCATGTGACAGAGAAGAACTGCCCCATAGGGCTTCCTAGGCTGTCATCTTCATGGAGATAAAGCACTGGGTCTTTCCTCCTGGATGGGTTTGATGCACTAACCTTCCCGTTAGCCGCTGAGCATTTAATCATTGCACTGCTAGGACTCCTCTGTTATTAACAGAAAGCCATAGACTGACATGTTATAAGAAGATTCCATTCCTTTCATGTCCCCCCCTTGCCCTATTCCCTTCGTGTTCTGACAAGGGCCTGGGGACTCTCGGATGACCACCAACATAGCTCTATAGTTCTCCACCCACAACTGTCATGCCAGGAGCTTCCTGGCCACTCTGGGGAAAGTGTTTTGAATTCTAAACAAGACCCGACATTTAACATCCTCTCGTTTTTCTCTCTCAGCAGCTAATGTGATTAAGGATTCACGTGGATGGGTGTACATTTTTATTAGACTCTGACAAGTGACTCACTGGTAATTAAGCAATGGAATGTTTCACACAATGCCCATTCCACTTAAGGAATGCACTCTACTTTGTTGCTGGATTAACTGGCACAAAAAAAAGATAAAATAGAGCATTTGGAGAGTTTCAACAGCTGTCACGAACAACTTTCAGACCTGCTATTGGGTCTTGAATAGTTTTCATTTATAAAAATGTATGAGCAAGATTTTTTTTTAAATAAATTACATATATATATTATCAGGCCAATAGTCCAGCAGTGTTTTTTTTAAGTGAGGCAACAGAACTCCTGGGGTGGAGCTGTGGGATCAGCACCAGACTGTAAACCACACCGTCAGCAATTCAAACTCACCAGCCACTCCCCAGAAACCAACTCCACGGCACTTAACAGCATCTTATATGTATATCCATAGTTGTTGTTGTTGTTGTTATTAAGTGCTGTGGGGTTCCTACTCACAGTGACTCTGTATAGGGTTTCCTAGGAGCAGCTGGTGAACTTGAACCACCAACTTTGTGGTTTAAACTATCAAATGCAGTAACCCACAGTGCCACACCAGGATCACTGTAAGTCAGAACTGATTCTATGGCACTTGGCATCAACAAATATATATAAATATATACATATGTTAGCTTAAACAACATTAAAACATTTAAGCATTGAAATTAAACTAAAGTTTAAAAAGAGAGAGAGAGACTCAGAAGCCAAAAGCATACAGATGCAATTGATAAGGTGCTTCCTCCGTGCCCTCCCAGCTCCCCCACCCCACAGCACACTAACACAGACCACTTCCTGAAGACTTAAAAAGTAGTGACATTCAGAAAAAGTGCCCCCTCCCCCGGTCTTCCTAAAGAAGCCTGTGTCTTCCAGAATGAGACCCGTTGGACTGTTTTGACTAGCTACTTAGAATTGCTTTGATCGTTTTCAATTGAATTGACAAAGTGACAAACTCAATGACACATGCTGGTCACAATTTCAATTAAAAGATCTCAAAAGGACTTCACCCTTGACCACGTGGTCTCTCAGGATGCTCCCTGAGCCCAACCCAGAAGGAGTCACCAGCTTGGAATTCCAAGCCATCATTCGACTCAAAATATTTGTTATCTTTAGAGCCCAATTAACCCCAAGAAAAGATGGTAACTCTGATGAGCTTGCAAACCAAAATGTTAGAAGTGACTGTTGTTGTTGTTGTTGTTAAGCACCACTGAGTCGGTTCTGACTCATAGTGACTCTGTACTGGGCTTCCTTACAAGGAACAATTGGTGGGTTTGAACTGCCAACTTTGCAGTTCAAACCGACCTTGTGGTCCTGTGCTTTATCCCACAACACCACACCAAGACTCCCAGAAAAGACTGGTGGTGGTGGCGGTTGTGTGCCACGGAGTTGGTTTTGATTCATAGCGACCTTGTATAGAGTTTCCGAGGAGCAGCTGGTGAGCTTGAATCACCGAGCTTGCAGTTCAAACGGCTTTGCAGTCTGGCGCATTAACGCACAGCGCCACCCCAGGCCTCCTAGAAGAGACTACTACACAGCATTAAAGTGTGGTGGCTATTGGGCTCATTCTGACTCCTGGGGTCACCATGAGACACACTATAACTGTTGTTGTTGTGAAGTGCCATCAAGTCAGTTCCAGCCCATAGCAACCCTGTACACGGGTTCCTAAGAGGGCTGGTGAGTTTAAACTGCCAACCTTGTGGTTTAAACTAATCTTGCAGTCCAGTGCTTTATCCTCAGCACCACACCAGGACTCCAAAAGAACAGTTGTTGTTGTTGTTGTTGTGAAGTGCCGTCAAGTCGGTTCCAACCCATAGTGACCCTGTATAGGGTTTCTGAGGAGCAGCTGGTGTGTTTGAACCACCGACCTTGCAGTTCAAACGCATTTGCAGTCTGGGGCATTAACCCACAGCGCCACACCAGGACTCCAAAATATCAATAGCAACAACAAAAATAATCAAATTTTATTTGACAGAAAATGTGAATCTTTTTCATGTCATCTTTCAAGTTCAAATTCCCTTTTGTTTCCTCTCTGAACTGTAAAATCACACTGTTACCTATTCTTGTCTAAATCAATTCCAGCTCATGGTGACCCCATGTGTGTCAGAGTAGACCTGTGTTCCATGGGGTTCTCAGTGGCTGATTTTTCATAAATGGATTCCATTCATGCTGCCTCTGTGTGTGTGTCGGCATAGACCTGAGCTCCACAGGGTTTTCAGAGTAGATCGCTAAGCCTTCCTCCCAAGGTGTCTCTGGGTGGAATCGAACCTCCAACCTTTCATTAACACTTGAACGCATTAGCAATGTGGACCATCTATGGACTCTGGATTGTTGAAAGGATGTTGTTGTTGTTGTTGTTGTTGTTGTTGTTGTTAGGCATCATGGTGTTGATTCTGAGTCATAGCCACCCTATGCAAACACAGAATGAACCACAGCCTGGACCTGTGCCCTCCTCACAATCTTTGCTTGAGACCATTGCTGACGCCACTGAGTCAATCCAACTCACTGGAGTCTCCCTCTTTTTCGATGACCCTCCAGTTTACCAAGCATGATGTCCTTCTCCAGGGACTAGTCCCTCCTAATAATGTGTCCGAAGTATGAGAGATGAAATCTCATCTGACTTCTAAGCAGCATTCTGGCTGCACTTTTTCCAACACAGATTTGTTTGTTCATTTGGCAGTTCATGATACTTTTAATATTCTCCTCCAACACCGTAAGTTAAATACATCAATTCTTCAAAGGCTGGGCATATTCAAAACAAGGGCTGAGATACTCAATGAAATGGAGATCTTCCGAGGTGGTTTAAGCATATCTCAGGGTGTCTTACCACACTATTCCTCCTTCCTTCAAGTGGGGGAACCCTGATTCCTGGGTATCTACATGTTTTCTGTGGCTGTACCTGGGGTTGATGTGACCCAGTTTGAAGTAATGAGCCAGGCTGAGGGCACTGGGCAGAAGAGTCAATCACTAGCAACTTTCAAAGTAGAAAGAATGATCTAGAAGGGATGGACCAGCCATCCGGGCCAGGCAAAGGTGAAGCAGAGTAAGAATGGGGATGATTGAGCAAATACAAAGGAAAAAGCCGAAAGAATAAAGCACACTTCCTCAATCCCTGCCTGCGATGTTCAGGAACCAGTAGTCCCACATCTCTTGAACTGGCTTAATCATCTCTCTGTTCCCTCTGTTACTTATCCAACAAATGTTTATTGAATGGTTAGTGTGATTCAGTTAGAGAGATGAGAGAACACGGTAACATCAAGGTAGTGAGACAAGGATGGTAATCAATGGATGACACAAATTATCAGAAATTTCCAGTGTGCTCTTAGCAGCAAAGGAATCAGGAGAGGGTCTACCAACAGATCTAATGTACCCAGAGGGGCCGTGGTGGCCGTGGTGGAATCCCCATGAACTTTGATTTCCAGCCAATGAGTCTCATGTGCAGCCACCATCTGTCTGTCAGTGGAGGTTTACTTGTTGCTAGGATACGCGATGGGTTTCAGAAAGCTTCTAGAATAGGAAGAAAGTCCTGGAGACCAACTTCTGAAAAACAGCCCAGAAAATCCCACAGATCACAAAGGTTGGTTCCACATGGATCTTGTAAATGGCCCCAGACCAGGTAGAGTTTTGCTGTACCTGCGTATAGGGTCATATGACTTAGGGACTAGATGGCAGCTAATAACAACAAACCTATTCAGAAGGGTCAGGGAAATATTCAGAAGGGGGCTATGGAAATAGCATTTGAGGGAGATGAGATCTTAGGGATCAGCAGAGTATAGACAAGCAAAAGGAAGGAAAGAACATTCCAGGCAGAGGGAAGAGCAAACAAGACCAAATGTTTGATTTAGAGAAAAGCAGGGCATTGTTATTAAAACCCAGCCTATTCTGGGTCCAATCTCCTGTATTCAAATACCTATTTTATTGTTTACTGTGAGACTTTAAGGAGCCCTGGTAGTGACATTGTGGGTTAAGTGCAAGGTCAGCAGTTCAAACCCACCAGCCACTCCACTGGAGAAAGATGACCTGTAAAGTTGTACAACCTCAGAAAGCCTGTGGAGCAGTTCTGCTCTGCCCTGTGCTGGTGGTGGTGATGGTGGTGGTGGTGATGATGGTGGTGATGGTGGTGGTGATGGTGGTGGTGGTAGTGATGGTGGTGGTGGTGGTGATGGTGGTGATGGTGGTGATGGTGGTGATGGTGGTGGTGGTGATG
>NW_006408541.1:4806212-4815702 GCF_000296735.1 Chrysochloris asiatica | reverse complement strand
TCCTGCGGAGCAGCTGGTAGTTTCGAACTGCTGACAGGTTAGCAGCCTGATTCGCAACCACTATGCTACCAGAGCTCCTTTCTCTGCATATAGGGTCACTATGAGATGGAAATCAACTGGAAAGCAGTGAGTGACAATGAGTGAGGTGGCACAGTGGTTAAACACTTTAACCAAAACCTTGGTGGTTCGAACCCACAGAGTGGCTTCAAGAAAGACAGGACAGCTTGCTTCCATAAAGATGACAGCCCTAACAGCCCTGTGGAGCAGTTGTAGTGTGCACTCTAAGGTCACTGTGAGTCACAGTGGACTCACAGTCATGGGGTTTTGTATGACTTTGGGTACATCACTTCACCTCTTCGAGCCTCAGTTTCCACATTTTTTTTTAAAGTGGGGGGAACAAGTATAACCATTCCTATCTCCTGGTGCATATGGAAGACTGGAGAAGAACGGACTGATTTGCATTGTGGTGTTGGCAAAGAATACTGAAACTACTGTGGACTTCCAGAAGAACAAATCTGTCTTGAAAGCAGTACAGCTAGAATGTTCCTTGGGAGCCAGGATGTTGAGACTTCATCTCATGTACTGAGGACATGTTCTCAGGAGGGACCAGTCCCTGAAGAAGGACATCATGCAGAGTAAAGTAGAGGGTCAGAGAGAAAGAGGAGGACCCCTCACTGACACAGTGGCAGCAGCGACGCGCTGAAACATAACAAATAGGAGGGTGGTGTAGGCCCCAGCAATGATGTGTTCTGTTGTGCTGAGGGTCACTCTGACTTTCAGCCACCTCCAGGACACCCAACAGTAACAACAACTACCCAAGTATGTTGTAAAGCTTAAAATAATGCACGTGAAAAGCTTTACATGGAACTTGGTTCCAACTAATTTTTTTAATTGGATAATAGTATACTGTACAGATTGTTGTTGTTGTTAAGTGCCATCAAGTTGGTTCCCTGTATAGAGACCCTGTAGAGGGTTTCCGAGGAGTGGCTGGTGAACTTGAACATCAGACCTTACAGTTCAAGCTGACTTTGCGGTCTAGCACATTAACCCACAGAGCCACACCAGGAGCCCTTGGACCATGATAAATTTCACCAGTCACCTGTTGATTGGTTCCTGTAGGTCTGTGAGATTCTTCTCAATGCATCCATGAGATCCCATGTGAATACAACCCTTTGAGCTGAGTTCCCCTCAGCCTCATGGTCTCTAAGTTTGTGATTTTTGAGCTAGTCATGCACTGAAGATCTAAGCACACACAGTTCAGAAGCATATCCCAAGCTTCCAGAATGAGAGGATTTGGTGGCAAACCCAGAAAATGCAAACACTAAAAACAGTTTCCCAGGAATTAAACAATCGCAGCAGGGAAAAATTAATTCAGCTTTTACACCAGCCACTTCTTGGAAACCCCGTACAGGCACCAACTCGACGGCACTTCACAACAACAACAACTTTATAGATAACCTCACCAGGCACCATGTTTGACTATGAAGAACATTTGGGTTATTTCCAGCTTTTGGTGATTTGAATAGGGTAGCTATGGCCTGTTAACTGCAAGTTTGGTGGTTCAAACTCACCAGTCACTTCTTGGAAACCCTATACAGGGTCACTATGATTAAGAACAGACTCAATGGCACTTGACAACAACAACAACAAAATCATCCGTGTACAGGTTTTTGTGTGAACAGATGTTTCTATTTCTCAAAGCTCAATTGCACACATAGTTTTATTTTTCAAACAAATAACTTTGTTTTCCTGGTTAATCAAACAATCTAGAATAATTGGCTAGAACCATGCCTGCCTGAACTATGGAGAAAATAAGTTACACAGTGTAACAAAGCCACAAAAGATGCTGATCTTAAAATCAAAAATATTATAAAGCCAGGTTAGTCACTGTTTGAATGTATCCATGGAAGAAAGCAATTGTGCTTGTTCAAAATAATGTAATAGGAAGAGGCTGCTAGGTGGGGCGCTGAATTTGGGTTCATGGTGGTATAATACTAGGAAAGAGAGGGGGACAAAGGTTACACACCACAAAGAGTACAATCAATGTCATTGAATCATGCATGTAGAAATCACTGGATTAGCAAATGTTTTCTTGCATATATTTTGATGTTGTTGTTGTTATAAAGTGCCATCAATGTTGCTGTTAGGTTCCATTAAGTTGATTCTGACTCATAGCAGTCACATGTGACAGAGTCAAACCAGCCCACAGGGTTTCTAAGGTAAGATCTTTGTGGGGTGGTGGGGGGCAGAGCATCAGGTCTCTTTTTGCCATGGAGCCACTGGGATCACCAAGCGCTTACCCACTGCACCACCAAGGCTTCTTATACATGAGTAGTTCTGCATTAAAAGAAAGAAAGAAAAATCCCTGTAGGAAACACACATGGGACCATGGCTCCGATCGGATTAGCAATTTTCATCTGTAATCGAATAAAAAACACTTTATCAAAAACAAAAGGTGGAGCTGGGGGATGGTCTTCAAAAAGCCTATGGGGGAAAAGGCATTATCTTTTCATTCCATTTTTCCAGGAACTTTCTGAAGCCCCCTCCTATTCCTTCAACATCTCTGTCACATTCTTAACAAATCCTCTTTCCACAGGTGGAGAGTGTTAACAAAGTGTGTCCAGTTCCGTTTCGAGTGCACAAAATGTAGGGGCATGGCTCAGTAGTTACATGTGGCTGACAGAACTCCAAAGATCATCACCGGAGTGGAGGAAGAGACATAAAGAAAACCAGATGGCTCTACCTGCCACTCCAGTGGACGAGCATCAGATGCAGACAGACAGCTAGAAGGTTGTCATGATCGGGGCACATTATGACTTATGTGGGCCCCAGGCACCTGAGATTCCATGGGCCGCTTCCTCCAAAAACACATTAAAAATGAGATTTCACTATTTAACTGATACAATGACCACTGTAATTGAGGCCGAATTCACTATTATAAATCCATTACTATTCTATTCATTTTTCTTCTGCTTTACAAGAATTAACATGCAAACATTTCTGTAAGCCCCGAAGAGTAGTATGGGCTTCAGTTGCCTCCTGTGTCTCCAGGAAAGTTGCTCCTAATCCTGACTTTGTGTTCCCTCAGTGATGAAAAGGATTCTTGGGTTTACTGACTCCTATTTGTTCTTAAAACACAGCTCAACACAAGTCAGGAAAGGTGTCTGGTATTCAGAGAGGAGGTGATCTGTGTGAAAACAAGAGGGAACGTCCACACTATCTGAGTACAGAGTGCCTATGGTAGATGGCCCAGGAAAGGAGCTGGGTGAAAAATATGGCCAAGGTTGGTGTCAGAGAGAACCGAGTAGGACTGACTTCACAAAGCCACCAACCAGCACATCCAGACAAGAAGGCCAGGAGCTCACCAGCTATAGAGCTGGACAGCAGAGACCAGTGAACCCCCCAGTAACCATGAATCAGAGGCTCCAAGACCCCTAATCCCAACCAGGTTCAAAAGCCCCACCCACTCTGCAGGGAATTAAGACAAAGTCCCTGCCTTCCTGGGCCTTCTATACCAACTGGGAGAGAGGAACAGTATTTTCAGTTCTGTGGGCCAGATGATTTCTATTGTAACTCCTCAAGTCTGCTATGGTACCATCAACAGCCGCAGGTAATACCTAAGTGAATGGACATGAATGTGTTCCAAGAAAAATGCCTCTGCAAGCACAGTCAGTGGGCCATCGTCTGTCAGCCCTGGTTCTAACCTGCTACACATACTGTGTGGGCACCATCTGTCCAGAGGCAAGCCCACCTGGCTTGTTCCTCTATAAACTAGAGCTGTATCTAAGCTTGAAATATCTGGGAGGATGTCTGAATAGAAGACAGAGAGGAGATTCTAGAATTTTCAAGGAGAAGTGAATATATATACTGTCAAGTGAAGTTAGATGAGCCACAATAACAAATTAAACCTGAATATCCATTGCTTACATGGGCAAAGGTTTGCTTTTTCCTTGTGTGTATTCCAATGCAGATCTTAGCAACTCTCCTGTGAGCTCTTTTCCATCCAGTGACTCAGTGACCCAGGGTTCCTCTGGATGTGTGTTCACTATCTGAACAGATGGCTCCAGGATGGAGTAAGCATGGATGTGGTACACTGTTTCTTATATGCCTCAGATGAGAAGTGAGTTATACATCACCTCCATGCATAGTTCTTTGCTGGGACAAACTTCAAGGCAGGCTGGGAAGTATAATCTTCCCATATGCTCAAGAAGAAGAAAGCCAGGTACAACGGAGCCCAGAAATCTCTACCACAGCAAACTGACAGAGACCTAAAAAAAACCAAGAATCTCTTGCATTTATTCCCAGGTAGTTCATCTTTTCTAAGAATTAATAAAAACTGAAGGTAAAACCACTGCAAACAATTTATTTTTCATTTTTAAAATGTTGATATAGTGCACTGTATGAAAACCAATGGACTGCAAACAACAAAGTTGGTGGTTTGACCCACCGGCCACTCCGTAGGAGAAAGATGAGAGTCGCTATGAGTTGGATTCGACTTGGCAGCATTTAACAATGACAACGTTTAACTGATAGGAGCCCTGGTGGTGCAGTGGTTAAGCACTTGGCTGCTAACTGAAATGTTGGTGGTTTGAACCCACCAGTGGCTCTGTGGGAGAAAGATACGGCAGCCAGCTTCTATAAAGATCTACAGCCTTTGGGACCCAATGGCAGGCAGTTCTCTGACCTACAGGGTTGTTAGGAGTCAGAATCAATTCATTGGTAACAGGTTTGGTTGAATGGGATACTTAACTGATAGATTATAATAAAGCCACCTAAATAAATGATGTAATGCCCTTACATAGGTCGGACCCAGCTATCTAGAAATACCCCAGTCATCAAGCAGGTTGTTTACCTGACTTTCAGTCATCACAACATAAATGTAGACACATTGCTTTGAGGAAGGGATAGGGGTGGGCACAGAAGATTGCATTGTTTCACATTACTTTAAACCAGCAATCCATAGATCATTTTCCTATGACTCACCAAGGGAAGACAGGAGGTAACAGAGGTAGTACTTCCGCTCTCATATAATCACTAGTTTGGAATATAGACTCAAATCCAGGTAAGTGCCTGCTAGCGAGTTGCCATGACAACCAATTCTCATCCCCCTCTCCCTTTAGCTCATTGCAATAAGCTTTCCTGTTTATTCCCAAGGAGATTATAAAGGAGGTAAGGGTTCAGCTTGAACCTCTGCTTCACTGTCTACCCTCTAAGTCCTCAGACCAGGTAAACAGACCCTAATTGCTTCATTAACAGATTTGGGGGCAGGTTTCAGGGTGTGTAGGATTGCTTCCAGAGACTGCTGGTCTGGAACCTTCTCTGGGTAGATAAGAAGGTCTGAAAATGCACAGGGGGTGGCATCCTGGTGTCTCCCTTAATTTACACCGATCCCTCTAACAACAGTGGAAACCCAGGTCCCTGTCTTCGCAATCAGTGGAACCAAGGTGGGGCATGTGGCCTTGTTCTGAGACCATCAGCATACTCCCGTGCTCAAGTGTGAGCACATGACCTAAGTCAGTCCAATGAGGATGAACTTCAGGAGTTTGAAGCTGGAATTGCTGGAACTACCGTAAATATCAGCATGTTGCTGTTGTTGTTGTTGTTGTTAAGTACCATGGAGTTGGTTCCAACTCATAGTGACCCAACACAGGGTTTCCAAGGCTATAAATCTTTATGGAAGCAGACTGCCTCATCTTTCTCCCATGGAACTGCTGGTAGATTCGAACTGTTGACCTTGCGGTTGGCAGCCCGATTCGTAGTGCTGTCAAGTCGGTTCCAATTCATAGCGACCTTGTAAAGGGTTTCCGAGGAGTGGCTGGAAAATTTGAACCACCAACACTGTGGTTCAAACCGACCTTGTGGTCCAGTGCATTATCTTACAGCTCCAACTAGGGCTCTTACCACCACAGAGCATCTGATTAGAGAGGAAAACAAACACCAGTTTCTCCTAAAAGAGTGTGAACCAAGAAGACAGTCCTGCCTATGGACTTTCTATTTATCAATAGCTCTTGTGTTTAGATCTAACCTGACAGAACATGCTTTAATCAGAAGGCCAACAAGACCCAGAACATTTCCTGATGGCAATTTTCAGTATTAAATATGAGGGGGCTTCAAAAAGTTTGCAGAAAAATTTCTTTATCTTTTCATTCTTGTTTTCCATGAACCTTTTAAAGCCCACTCATCCAGGCTTGAGATTGGACATTCTGAGGCCCAGGTTCTAAGTCCTAGTCTTTATGACCAGCATACCATCTTGAATTTCTAAAATAACACTTCAGTTACATCATGCGCATGCAAAAGCTGGGCAATGAAAAAGGAAGACTGGAGAACTGACATTTGAACTGTGGTGTTGGTGAAGACTACTGAATTGTCACGGGCTGCTAGAAGATCCAACAAATCTATCTTGGAGAAAGTACAAACTAAATGTTTCTTAGAAGTAAGGATGGTAAGATTTTGTCTTGCTTACTTTGATGTAGCACTGTAGGATAAGCACTGGACTGCTAAACACAAGGCCAGTGGTTCAAATCCACCAGCTGCTCCTCAGAAACCCAATGCAGAGTCTCTAGGAGTCGGAACCGACTTGACAGCACTGAACAACAATAACAACTTTGGACACATTATAGGAGGGACCAATCACAAGAGAAAGAGATCATGTTGGTAAAGTAGAGGGTCAGCAAAAAAAGAGGAAGACCCTCAACAAGATGGATTGATACAGTAGCTGCAAAAACTGGGTTCAGGCATAACTGTGAGACAGAGCGGGACCAGGCAGTGTTTCATTCTGTTGTACATATAAGATCAGTAGGACTCCAAACCGACTCAACAGCACCTAAGAGCAACAGCAACATAGAACCTTTATGAGGAGTGAAGTGTGCACAGAAATTTCAGGCTTGAGCAGTGGAAACCCCGAACACAGTCCTTAGGTATCTCTCTTCCTCGCCATGACAATAGGAGACGTCATGTGTTCCTGATGCTGCAGCCACACACGGTGTCACCACCACACAACAGTGGCACCTTCATCAGCCTGGGATCCTGAGTGCCTCTAAGGAGCAGGGACCCCTGCCAACCCTCCTGGGATGTGAGACCTGAGTTAAGTCACCGAGACTTGAGGGCTGTAGGTAATGACAGTGCATCCTGACCCATCGTGACTGATACCAAGAGGTTTGTACCTTTCTACCTGAGCCTTCCCCCATTCCTTCAGAAAATGTTTTATTTTAAGATTGAGGTTGTTGTTGGTAAGTGCCGTCAAGTCGGTTCAGACCCATAGCGACCCTGTACAGGGTTTCCGAGGAGTGGCTCATGAGCTCGAACCACCGACCTTGCAGTTCAAACTGACTTTGCAGTCCAGCGCATTAATTAACCCACAGTGCCACACCAAGACTGAGGTTGTTGTTGTTGTTAGGTGCCATCGAGTCGGTACCAACTCATAGCAACCTTATGCACAGCAGAACAAAACACTGCCCAATCCGGCCACGCTTGAGTCCATCGATGCTGCCACTTGGCCAATCCATCTCGTTGGGGTCTTCTTCTTTTTCTCTGATCTTCCACTTTACCAACCATGATATCCTTCTCCAGCAACTGGTCCCTCCTGACAATATGTCCAAAGTATAAGAGATGAAGTTTGGCCATCTTGGCCTCCACGGAGCACTCTGGCTGAGCTTAGTATTATAAAAAATCAGAGCGTGAGAAAGTCTGGATTGAATTGTATCCCTTTCTCAAAAACAGAGGAAGGCCTCCAACAAGATGGATTTCCACAGTGGCAGCAGCTATGGATGGGTTCAAGCATAATAGCAATTGTGGGGATGGTGCCGGACCAGGCAGTGCTTTGTTGTGTTGTGCATGGGGTCTCTATGAGTGGAAACCAACTCTACAGCCCCTAACAGCAACAACTAAAATATACACACACACACACACATATTGTTGTGCTATG
This sequence comes from Chrysochloris asiatica, assembly GCF_000296735.1. Classification (NCBI taxonomy): domain Eukaryota; kingdom Metazoa; phylum Chordata; class Mammalia; order Afrosoricida; family Chrysochloridae; genus Chrysochloris; species Chrysochloris asiatica. The sequence goes on along the minus strand of NW_006408541.1, from coordinate 4,807,778 downwards.
TGCCATCGAGTCAGTTCTGACTCATGACAACCCTGTATAGGGTTTCCAAGGAGCATCTGATGAGCTTAAAATATTGACCTTGTGGTTCAAACCAATCTCACACTCCAGCACATCAGGCAGCAATGCCACACCAGGACTCTCTCTGTTTCTGTCTCTCTCTCTGTCTCTGTCTGTCTGTCTGTCTGTCTGTCTGTCTGTCTCTCTCTCTCTCTCTCTCTCTCTCTATATATATATATATATATATATATATATATGGAAATGGAAATATATATACATAGAGACTGTATAAAGTTTGCATGCTGGTAAGAGAAGAGATGCCACCATTGGGTTTTGTAAGCCACCCCCTCAGGCTGGAGGTTGGCCCTGGAGGGTGGTGTTCAGGCCAAGAGGACAGTGCACGGGGCAGCAGCGTCTTCACCTGGACACATCCTGCAGTACAGACCCCGTGTCTAAGCCTCAACCCTGCACCCACCAAACACTTGCATGTTCTTTATGGGTTACAATGCATGCTTCAACAGGCAAGTACAGCCAATGCTTGATGGAGTTTTCAAGGCCTCGTCATGACACTATGGTAAAGATATTCCCTTCTCATAAGATAAAACAAAAATCCTATAAGAACGTCATTATTCTTAAGCCAAAACCAACGTTGCTCTACATACATACATGCATCACGGGAGTGTATATTAGCAGCTATGAGATCTATTTTTTTTTTTGCTCTTTTGTATAGATGTTGTTGTTACGTGCCAGTTAGTAATTTTCAACTCATGGTAACCCCGTGTGGTAAAGAAGAATTGCCCCCATAAGATTTTCTAGGTTAAAATCTTTCATAGTTCTGGAAGATGAGTCCCTCAGTTTGGAAGGCACACAAAATCCTACTGGGTAGAGTAATGACATGGTTGGAGAAAAGCTTTCAGGATCTTCATTTGCTGAAATGACAAAGCTCAAAATCAGAAGATCTGTAAACATCCACTAATAATTGGAACATGGAATGCACGAAGTATGAAATCTAGGAAAATTGGAAGTTTTCAAAAATGAAATGAAGTGAATAAACATCAATCTCCTTGGTATTAGTACACTGAAATAGGCTGGCATTGGCCATATGGCTTACTACGCTGGAAGAACAGACATAAGAGGAATGGTGTCACATTTATCATCAAGAAGAGCATTTCAAGATCTGTCTTGAAGTACATCGCTGTTTGTGGTAGGATAATATTCATATGCCTACAAGGAAGACCAGTTAATACCAGTATTATTCAAATTCACACACCAACTACTAAAGCCAGTGATAATGAAATTAGAGAATTATACCAACTTCTTCAATCTGAAATTGATCAAACATGCCATTAAGATTCTCTGATAACCATTGCAATGGAACAAAATAAAATAGGATGAATGTAAAGCTAATGTTCTCCCATGTAAACTATCACATAATTCACAATAAAAACTTAAAAAAGAAAAAAAAAAGATTATCTGAGAATTACAAGTTATTAGAATGCTAAAGTAAGAGATAAAGAGAAAGGATCTGTTGGAAAATATGGCCTTGATGATATAAATGTTTCTGAGATT
>NW_006408541.1:4804308-4805749 GCF_000296735.1 Chrysochloris asiatica | reverse complement strand
GAATGGAAGAAATGAGGAAGTAAGGATTGAACAGAAAATTTCAAAGATCAGCTCTTAAAGACAAAGTAAAGTATTATAATAAAATGTGCAAGGTCAGTTTGAACCACAAGGTTGGCTGTTCAAGCTCACCAGCCACTCCTCGGAAACCCAACACAGGATCCCTATGAGTCGGAACCAATTCAATGGTACTTAGCAACAACAACAATAACAACCTTATAAAAGGAGTACTGGTGTGGCGCTGCAGGTTGCTACGCTAGACTGCAACCACATCGTCGGTGGTTCAAGCTCACCAGCCACTTGTAAGAAACCTGTACAGGGTCACTATGAGTCGAAGTCAACTCGATGGCACTTAACTACAACACCTTATAAAAGGAGCCCTGGTGTAGCACTGTAGGTTAAGCAATGGACTGCTAGCTGCAAGGTCAGTGGTTCAAACCCACCAGTCACTCCTCGGAAACCCTATACAACGTCACTATGAGTTGGAATCAACTTGCTGGCACACAACCACTGCCACCACCATCTTATAAAAGGAGTCCTGGTGTGGCGCTGCAGGATAAGCACTGGACTGATAACCGCAAGGCCAGTGGTTCAAACCCACCAGCACACCTGGAAATCCAATACAATTGACCCAGTGGCACGTAATAACAACAACCTTATAAAGCAAGTCCTGGTGTGGCGTTGTAGGATAAGCACTGCACTGTGAACCGTTCAAACCCACCACCTTCTTCTTGGAAACCTTATACAGGGTCACTATGGCCCCTAACAACAACAACAATGACAACACTTTATAAAAGGTCTTGGCATAGCTTGAACACTTAGCCAACAGGCTATCTTTGACTTTTGTAAAGCTTTTATTCTTTCTTTGCCCATTTTTCTTATTACCCCCTTGGTTTTTTGGTTTTTAATGTGGAAATGTCCAGGAGCTCTGTGGTTATGTAGTCTCTCTGAGTTATTTTAGGAATTATTCTCTTCGTCACTAAAATTTTAGTCTCATTTACTCTTACTTTATTTTTAGAGAGGTGCTTCTTTTTGACAGGATTACAAAGTAAAAAGGTTTTTGCTAAACAATGCGCCTTGGTTAACAAAAGATAACTTCCTTCCTTAAAAATAGCTGCAATATGAATAACACCAATCTATATCCAAATTAAGTTGCTCCCTCACAAGCACCTTCATGCAGGTGACAAATAAATCAAGGTATACGTGGCTATGTGGCCCTGGACCAGGTAATTGGAGTCTACAGCATCTACAGCACCTCAATCTATATAATGGGGATAATACTAAAAAGGAAGTAGTCAGTGTATAGAGGGTCTTTCAAGAAGAGGTCTCTTCCTGGTCAGCCAGCAGTGTGGCAAGACCTAGGAACTCTTGGACCCAGCGTCAGTGACATAGCCACAGAGGACTAGAGTGGAGAGTGAAGCATCCAGCTGATAAGAAGAGAGGG
>NW_006408541.1:4796040-4803388 GCF_000296735.1 Chrysochloris asiatica | reverse complement strand
AAAAAAAAAAAAAGGAAGAGGTCTCTTTTCTCTGCAAAGTATTTCATTCACTGTGTCACCTTCTTCTACCAGGTACACATCTTGTCCAAACAGATTCTGCCTCAGGAAGTTGCTAGTCAGACATAGCTAATTCAACTACTGAGGGCAGCTGGAAGGAGAGTGGAGTAAACATACAATTTTAGGAACAGACATCCATGCCAGATTCCTGGAGTAACCAAGAAAGCTAGACAGCAGAAGTAAAAGGAAGAGGTTGATAAGCAGAAAAAAACAGAGAGAGAGAAATCTGTAACTCCAGTGATTTTCTTCTGCACCATATCAAAATGGTCATGGCATCCTCGGGGGGACTCAAATCATGTTCCTTTCAAATGTTCTTTAAGTTTAGGGAAAAAAGAGAAATCGGATGTGGCCAGATCAGGGCTGAAGAATAGATGAAGTAAAATTTCCCAAGAAAATTCTTGAGGGCAGCCCTTGCTATCCTCAAGAGCGAGCAGATGTATTGTTGAGATGGGAAAATGTTCTTCAGCAAAACTTACTTGACCTTTTTCTCATCAACGCAGTTTCTCACTTATGAGTTCATCCTGTGTCCAAGAGGATCTATTGGGCCAGTTAAACACATGGCAGAAAAGTCAGCCAGAGGATTATGACAACTGGCCCAACAGATTCCCTTGGAAGTTACGGTTTTGAATGGATCTTGCTTTCTAGATTGTATTGATAAATCCAAGACTCAGCCTGGTTATGATTCGGCCCATGAAATTGTCTTCATTTAGCTTTGAATTTTGCTTAAAAGATGGATGGAAAGCTAGCTGATCTTCACTTAACGCTGTTGGCACTCATCAAGTCAAAACCTAGCTGACGCCAAGATGTTCCCTTTAAGATTGAAAATGCAGAACTATGTAAGATCCCAACTCCAGTCACTATATCATCAATGATAACTCTACGGTCTTCTTTCAACAGTCTCTGGACTTCAGCCACAGTTTCTTCATTCACCAGGGTTAACATTTTCCCCTCTCTTCGTTCATCTTTGAGGTCTTTTTGACCTTCTGTAAAACACATGATTCATCTAAAGACTATTGTTATACGTAAAGCAGCATTCCCCAAAACTTGTTGCAAAGCTTCAATTATGTAGGAAGATGTCCACTTGAGTTTTGTTTTAAAAAATTTGATATTAGCCCTAACCTCAAAATAATTTTTTTCCATGGCACAAAAAGCATTATTATTATTATTATTTTGAAGACAACCTAACGTGACTAAAAAAAGCACATTCCTGAGAGAACTTCTCTGCAGCCATCCACCGATCACAGAGATATGTCTAAACACGTTTTCTCAGGAATAAACCCACACATACAGGATCTTGATGTTGTTGTTGTTGTTAAGTGCCGTCGAGTCGGTTCCGACCCATAGCGACCCTGTACAAGGTTTCCAAGGGTGTAAATCTTTACGGGAGTAGAAAGCCTCATCTTTCTCCCGCAGAGCTGCTGGTAGTTTCGAACTGCTGACCTTCAGGTTCGCAGCCCGATTTGTAACCACTACGCTACCAGAGCTCCTTTGAGCTCTACATAGTAGCAGTAATTTTGGACTTACCTTCAGACTTCCAAAAAGGAGTTCTGGTAGGACAATGATCATGTGTTGGACTACTAACCAAAAGGTTGGGGATTCAAGCCCACTCAGAGATGTCTCCGAAGTAAGGCTTCTGAAAGACCCCAGCCTTGAAAACCCAATGCAGCACAGTTCTACTCTGCACAGGGGGTCGTCATGAGTTGCAGTTGCCTTTGAAGTAACTAACAATAACATCAAGACATTGCCAAAGTCTCATTAAAAAAAAAAAGGCTATAACTATGCTCCAACGAGCTCTGGTAGCATAGTGGTTACGAATCGGGTTGCTAATGTCACCGTCAGCAGTTCGAAACTACCAACTGTTCTGCAGGAGAAAGATGAGGCTTTCTGCTCCCGTAAAGATTTACAGCCTTGGAAACCCTGTATAGGGTCGCTATGAGTCGGAACTGACTCTACAGCACATAACAACAACATAACTACGCTCCACTTTTGTTGTGTTTTTGCTGAGTGCGCCATAGTTCCTTAGAAACAGACGTGTCTTATTAAGACAGAACAAGAAAAACCTGTTACCAACTAACTGATTCCAACTCATAATGACAGAGTAGAGCTGAGTTTTCAAGGCTATAGATTGTCACATCTTGCTCCCATGGAGTGACCGATGGGTTCAAACTGTCCATCTTTCAATTAGCAGCTAAGCGCTAAAACATGGTGGTGATGGTGGTTGTGTGCCATCGCCTTGGCTCTGACTCACACAGCAAGTGTGTACAGGGTTCCCAAGTCTGTACATTTTTATGGGAACAGAAAGCCTCATCTTTCTCCTGAGGAACAGCTTGTTCTGTGTTTTGAAATGCTTACCTTGTGGTTAGCAACCCAACTCGAAACTTACTACACAACCAGGAACCCTTCACTAATAAATAAAGTGTGGGGAAATGCCTAAGCTATCTTTCTTTTCCAATTCATCTCTTCAAAAGTGCTACCAGCCAGAGCTCACATTGGCCTCGCCAACAGACATAGCAATTAAAGTGGAACAAGGTCTTTATATGCACATGATCATCAATATGCATAAAGATGATACCAAACTAACATCAAATGCCCAATTACTCAAATGTCTTGTTCAAGTAACAGCATTAGGAGTCAAGGGCTCTTTGGCAAAGCAACTCCTTTAGAGAAATTAAAGCCAACTTTGAATGCTGATGATTTCTCATCCTTTGAACAACCACTCTCAGAATAATGAAAGAAATTCTCATCATCTATCAACTCAGGTCAACATGGCATGGAGGCACGGTTTTGGGTAGCCAGGTAAGTCCATCCCAGCTCAACCTCTCAATTGTGCATTCTTGTGACTGAGAAGCAAACTCTCTCAATTTACAGGAACCCTCACTTAAGCAAGGTCTCAGGGGAGACCTCTTCCAATTTGTTATTTGAAAGGGGTCAGATCTGGGTGGTCCACTCTGCTAACAGGTGAGATCCAAATGTGTATGTAACAATGGGAAGTGTGGCAAGGTCAGACCCATTTCCTGATAAAATGAAGGGAAAGGAAGTATCCGAGAGTTCTTGATCCCACAATGTGATGGTGTAGGGCCTCTGAGTAACTCTTCAGAGGATTTCATGAATGGTGTCTGGGAACGTGGAGGAGGTTGCTGTGTAGCTGCTGGTGAATGATTCACCAGCTCCCAGATGTTAATACAAAGAATTCTCATTCTCTATGCTCCGAGTTCTGCTGAGTGTGTCCAAGTGGACTCTGTTAGCAATGAGCCTGACTGCTGTGAATTCTGGAGAGAGTAAATTCACATTCACTCTGCAGTTGAAGCCCTGGGCAAAATTAAGAAGGTCACATTTTGATGGTGTGGCACTGTAGGAAAAGCACTTCACCACACCAACTGCTTCTAGGAAACCCTATACAGAGTTGCTATGGGTCAGAACTGACTCAACAGCACTTAGCAACAACAACAACAACAATTTTGATGCAGGTCAGTTCACACTGCTATCTTTCTAACTTCTATAAGCTTCTATAAGCAAGGGAAGCTTGGGTGAGTGAAAATCACACCCCAATATTGGCACAGCAGTTTAAGACTACAGCATGGCCTGATTGGTCCCAGGACCTAGAGTCTGGAACTGAGCTTTAGAAAAAAAATGTGTAGTCATCATTTTCCAAGAATCTCCTACAAACAATGGTGGAGGAGAAACCAAACCAGGCTGTTGTTGTTACGTGTATGTGGTAGTTACGGTTCTGTGTCAACTTGACTGAGCCAGGATTCTTGGTGTATTGGCAGTTGAGATGTAGTTAACCTCATATTGAGAACTGTTTGCTTCTGTTAAGAGTAGTCAAGTTGATTCCAACTCACAGTGACCCTGAACAGGATTTCTAAGGAGTGGTTGGTGGGTTTGAACTACCGGCTTTGTGGCTAACAGTCCAGTGCTTATCCTAGGACTCGACAAAGACAGCAAACAAACTGTAATGAACTCTGTCTTGGGTATCTGGCTTGTTCTCTGACTTTTGGGTTTTGGACTGGAGCCACTGGTCTGTTCTCTTACCTGCCAATCCTGGGAGCCATCAGCAGTCTCTCTGTGGCCTGCCAGTGCTTTTCCTACATCGCTATACCGGGCCTTTATATAGAAATATTGTATGATCAACACTGGACTGCAAGTCACAAAGTCAGTAGTTCAAACCCCACCAGCTGCTCTCTTTCTCTCTCCCTCTGTCTCTTTCTCTCTAGATATATGTGTATATTGTTGTTATGTGCCGTGGAGTCAGTTCTGACTCATCGCAACCCTGTACAGGGTTTCTGAGGCTGTAAATCTTTAAGGGAGCAGAAAGCCTCATCTTTCTCCCATGGAACAGCTGGTAGTTCCAAACTGCTGATCCTGAGGTTAGCAGCCCGATTCATAACCACTATGCTACCAGAGCTCCTGATATGTGTATATGTGTGTGTGTGTGTGTATATATATGTTTGAACTGTAAAGTCAGCAGTTCAAATCTTCAAGCTGCTCCTTGGAAACTCTATACAGGGTTGCTGTGAGTTGAAACATATAAATATACACACATAAATATATATACACAGACATATATATGTGGTGGTGGTAGTAGTCTGACATAAAGTCAGTTTCAACTCATAGCAGCCTACACAGAATTTCCAAGGCTGTAAATCTTCATGGGAGCAGAAAGCCTCATCTTTCCCCCATAGAAAGGCTGCTAGTTTTGAACTGCTGACCTTGAGGTTAGCAGCCAGACTAGAGCATATATATATATATTTGTTGTTGTTGTCAGGTGCCATCAAGCCGGTACCAACTTATAGCAACCTTATGCACAACAGAATGAATCAATGCCCAGTCCTGGGCAAACCTCACAAAATGCTGCCATTTTGCCAATCCATCTCACTGGGGTTCTTCCTGTTTTTCTCTGACCCTCCATCTTACCAAATATGATATCCTTCACCAGCAACTGGTCCCTCTTGACAATATGTCCAAAGTATGAGAGATGAAGTTTGGCCATCCTGGCCTCCAAGGAGCACTCTGGCTGCACTTCTTCAAAACAGATCTGTTGGTTCTTTTGGAAGCCATGGTACTTTCAGTATTCTCCTCCAACACCATAACTCCAAAGTATGAATTCTTCTACAGTACAGTTTTTGCATGCATATGAGGTTATTGAAAATACTATGGCTTGGGTCAGGCCACCTTAGTCCTCAAGCTGATATCTTTGCTCTTCAACACTTTAAAAAGGTCTTGTGCAACAGATTTGCCTAATGCAATACGTCATTTCATTTCTTGACTGCTATTTCCATGAATGTTGGTTAATCCAAGAGGAATGAATTCCTTGACAACTTCAATCTTTTCTCCTTTGATAAGAATGTTGTTTATTGGTCCATTGTTGAGGATTTCTGTTTTCTTTACATTGAGATGCAATCCATACTGAAGGCTGTGCTCTTTGATCTTCATCAGTAAGTATTTTACATCCTCTTCACTTTCAGCAAGCAAGGTTGTATCATCTGCATATCGCAGGTTAATGAGTCTTCCTCCAATCTTGATGCCACATTTTCATTCATATAATTCAATTTCTTGGATTATTTGCTCAGCAGACAGGTTGAATAAATATGGTGAAGGAATACAACCCTGTCACACACCTTTCTGAATTTTAAACCATTCAGTGTTCCCATGTTCTGTTTGAACAACTGCCTCTTGGTCCATGTTCAGGTTCCTCACGAGCACAATTAAGTGTTCAGGAATACTCATACTTCACAATGTTGTCCATAGCTTGTCATGAGCCACACAATTGAAAGACTTTGCATAGTCAATAAAGCACAGATAAACATCTTTCTGATATTCTCCGCTTTCGGTCAAGATCCATCAGACATCAGCAATGATATCACTTATTCCACAGCCTCTTCTGAATCTGGCTTGAACCTCTGGAAGTTCTCTGTCAATGTATGCTTGCAGCCATTTCTGTATTTCTTTTAGTGAAACTTTACTTTCATGGGATATCAAAGATATTGTCCAATAATGTTCACATTCCAGTGGGTCATCTCTCTTTGGAATGGGCACAAATACGGATATCTTACAATCAGTTGGCCAGACAGTTGTCTTCCAAATTTCTTGGCATAGATGAGTGAGTGCCTCCAGTGCCACCTCACTTTCTTGAAACACTTCTATTTTTATTCCATCAATTCCTGGTGCCTTGTTCTTTGCCAATTCCTTCAATTCCCCTTGGACTTTTTCCTTCAGTATCTTTGGCTCTTGATCATATGCTACCTCTTGAAATGGTTGAACATCAACCATTTCCTTTTGGTACAGCAACTCTGTATTCCTTCCAACTTCTTTTGATGCTTTCTGCATCATTCAGTAATTTGCTCAGAGAATCCTTCAATAACAAAAGCTGAGGTTTGAATTTTTTCTTCAGTTCCTCCAGCTTGAGAAATGCTGAGCGTGTTCTTCCTTTTGGTTTTCTAACTCCAGATCTTTGCACATTTCATTGAAATATTTGACTTTGTCTTCTCGAGCTGACCTTTGAAATTTTCTGTTCAGCTCTTGTACCTCTTCATTTCTTCCATTTGCTTTAGCATCTCTATGCTAAAGAACAAGTTTCAGCGTCTCTTCTGACATCCATTTTGATCTTTTCCTTCTTTCTTGTATTTTTTTTTAAGACAGGGAATACTTTATTGAAAACCCATCAGAGAAATAGACAGCTTGGGTCTGAGACAAAGGGTTCATGTTTTAAAGCATAGGTCAGTTACTGTATATGAAAGTATGCACCTTTTTTATATACACACATGAATGCCCTTGAGAAGGATTATGAGAAGATTGGTGTGGTTTCCGTTGAAGGAGAAGGGGAGGAAGAAGGAGAAGAATACTAAATTTAAACTGTCACAAAGATGCTGCTTTTACAGGGAAGCTTATTCTGTTTTAAACATTGAAAAGTTGTGGTCTGATCAGTTAGCTTGTATGGAGCAGTGCAGCAGAGAGAGAGAAAGAGAGAGAGAGAATCCTGGTGTGGCGCTATGGATTAATGCCCTGGACTGCAAAGTCGATTGAACTGCAAGGTTAGCGATTCAAGCTCACCAACCTCTCCTCAGAAACCCTATACAGGGTTGCTAGGGGTAGGAACCAACTCGATAGCTCTTAACAGTAATAACAAGATATGTATATGTATATGTATATGTATATGTATATATATATATATATATATATATATATATATATATATACACACACACACACACACACACACACATTGAGTCAGTTCCAACTCATAGTGACCCTGTATGTGGTGTCTAAAGAGTGGCTGATGGGTTGAACCATT
>NW_006408541.1:4789494-4795680 GCF_000296735.1 Chrysochloris asiatica | reverse complement strand
CTCTTCTTTGCTGACCAATCACTGTTCCAAGTATAATGTATTTTCCCAGAGAATGGTCCCTCCCAACAAAATGTCCAAAGTCAGAGACATGAAGTCTTTTAAGGAGTGTTCTGCATGTACTTCTTCCAGGACATAATTTCTTGTTCTTCTGAAAATCCAGCATACTTTCAATAGTCTTTCTCCAACACCATAATTTAAATACATCAATTCTTCTACTGTCTTCTTTAGTCATTGTCCAACGTTTGCATGCATATGAGGCAATTGAAAATACCATGACTTGTTCATTTTTATGAATTGTTGGAATATGAATGTGAACTTCCAGAAGTGTGAGAGATGACTAAGAACCACAATTTGGGGACGTCAAAATTTCATGGACTTCCTTTCTAGAGTCCCTTCATAATGAAGATCCAAGTAGCATCCTCAGGAATCTTTGGCAATGGGAAGAGAAATACAATGACTGAAATATACTCAAGTCTCCTCCTTCAGAAAGTCCTACTCTCTAAGGTGAAGTTTATGCAGAACCTCCTCCACCTGAGGAAAGGACACTTCTCTCACCTCGGCCCCTCTAGAATTCCATTCTCTTCTAATTGGGGTGGAGGGGAGTGAGATGTAGTCAATAGAGGGGCAGAGCTTTAAGAGAATAGATTGTGAGCAGCGCAGAAAAAAAAAAAAGGACTAGGAGTTGGGGGAGAAAAAAAGCTATGAGAAGACTGTCAACAGAGAAAAGTTTGGAATGTTCACAGCCCAGGGACACAAACTCACTAGAATACCCACAGTCCCCCACACCTCACCCCCTTCTACAACAAGGGTTCCAGTAGGAACGTGGTGGATTGCAGCTCAAATAGCAGCAAACCACAGCATCTCTCCGAGGAGGACTATTTAGGGACGCACACACTCGAGAAGGCAAACGTCATGATCACAGTGCATTCCAGTTAATCAGCCAAATAACCCATTTAGTGTTTTTGTTCTACTTTCTAGTCCATTGTGTGGTGCCTGGATGGGGTCTTAAAAGCTTGGAAGTTGTCATGCAAGGCCCAACAACTAATTTTTATTTGCCTGGAAAAGCAAAGGAAGACAAAAAGTCAGGAATAGGAGGACATGGAATCTGCGGTTTAGTTACCTCCATGAAACTTCCCCTTGACCATAGACCAGGAGTACTGGATGGTGCCTAGTTACCATTACTGAACATTTTGATCAAAGATTCCATAGAAAAATGCTAATCAAAATTGGAAATATATAGAACTGAATTTTAAATTCTCATGAACTCCAGACTTTCTGGAGACATGAAGGGTGGATGAACCCCAAAAACCATTGACCTGAAATGATCGTTAAACTTTAAACCAAAAATAACCCCGGAAGCCTTCTTAAAACCAAAGAATAGCTTAACTTTTCAAAGGTCTGCCTTGAGCATTACGCTCTTTTAAGGATTATCTATGTGGGATCACACTGACAACAGCAACTGAAAAGAGTCCACAGGAGCCCTAGCAGGTAGTGAGTTTACATTAACGGAGGAAGAACAATTCAGGAAAAGAGATTGAGGATATACTTAAAGATCTACTTAAAGACTGTCGTCAATGTCACTGAATTTACATGTAGAGAATCACTTTATGTTTTGATACACATGTTTGTATATTTTCAACAACAATCATTTAATTCTATTTATTTATTTATTTATTTTTTAAATAAGAAGGCACGCTAAACCAAGGACACCGGCGCACTATAGTTTAGCGCTTGGTGGTGGTGATTGTGACTCATAGTGACCTGTATATTTTCAACAACAATCATTTAATTTAATTAATTAATTTTTTTTTTTTTTTTAAATAAGAAGGCACACTAAACCAAGGACACCGGAGCACACGTCATAGAACACACCACAGATCCTAAACAGATTACCTTAAAGCCTCACACTAAAGATTATTTACCTCAGTTCCAAAAGCTCAATAGAATATATCCAGCTTTCAATACAAAACTACAAGACAGGCAAAAAAGCTAGAAAACCATATTCTGAAAAGACAAAGTAAGCATGCGTCAGAACCAGATTCAGATATGACACAGATGTTGTAACAATCAGGGAATTTAAAATAACTACAGTTAATATGTGAGAGCTCTGAGGAGAACAAAGGCAACATGCATGAACAGATGATCAGTGTCAACTGAGAGACAGAAACTCCTGGAAAGAACCAAAATGGAATTCTAGAAATAAAGAAATATTGCTACCGAAATGAAGAATGCCTTTGAGGGCTCATCTATGGAAAGTAGACATAGCTGAGGCAAAAACAAAAAACAAACAAACAATAAAACAATGAGCATGAAGACAGATCAATAGATGCTTTCCAAACTGAAATACAAAGAAAAAGAAACAGAAAAGAAAGAAAATCAACAGAACATCCAAAAATTGAAAGCATTCAATAATAAGCTATTTTCAGCCTCTAAGTTTTGAGACACCTCTACAGACGCAGCTGTCGATGACTAATGCAGGTCACGAAGGAACTACTGGCCAAATATAGCAAGCTTTGTGAGCAGGGGGCAGGATCGGGCGGTGTTCGCTCTATGGAGCATAGGGCCCGTATGAGTCGGAATCGATTCCACGGCTCCTAACAACAAGGCTCAGGATGGTCATGGCTTCTGTATCTCCTCCCTACACCCCTCTAGTTCCAGTTCCCACCATCCTCTATATTGCTTTGTTGTTGTGAAGTGTCGTAGTGTCAGTTCCAACTCACATCAACCCTAAATATGGTTTCCAAGGAGAGGCTGGTGGATTTGAACCTCCAACCTTGCCGCTCAAACTGACCTTGCGGTCCAGCGCATTATCCTGAAATGCCACACCAGGACTCCTGCTTGTGGTTGGTGGTGGGGTTAAGTGCTGTCGAGTCAGTTCCAACCCGTTGTTGTTGTTGTCAGGTGCCATCGAGTCAGAACTGACTCATAGCGACCCCATGCACAGCAGAACGAAACAATATCCGATCCTCGGTCAACCTCACTACCGCTGCCACACTTGATGCCATCAATGATGTCACCTGGCTGATCCATCTCATTGGGGATCTTCCTCTTTTTCTCTGACCCTCCACCTTACCCAGCACAACATCCTTCTCCAGCAACTGTTCTCTCTGGACAATGTGTCCAAAGTATGAGAGACGAAGCCTAGCCATTTTGGTCTCCAAGGAGCACTCTGGTTGCACTTCTTCCAAAACAGATCTATTGGTTCTTTTGGCAGTCCATGGCACTTTCAGTATTCTCCTCCAACACCACAACTCAAAGGCATCAATTCTTCTACGATCTTCCTTATTCACTGTCCAGCTTTCGCATCCATATGAGATTATTGAAAATACCATGGCTTGGGTCAGGTGCACCTTAGTCCTCAAGCTGACATCTCTGCTCTTCAATACTTTAAAAAATTCCTGTGCAGCAGATTTGCCCAAGGCAATATGTCGTCTGATCTCTTGACTGCTGCTTCCGCGAGTGTTGATAGTTGATCCAAGAAGAATGAAGTCCTTGACAACCTCAATCTCTTCTCCCATAGCAACCCATAGCAACCCTATATTGGGTTTCCAAGAAGCGGCTTGTAAGCTTGAACCGCCGACCTCGCAGTTCAAACCGTCTTTGAAGTACAGCATATTAACCCACAGTGCTACGCCAGGATTCCTGCTTTATGCCCTGAAATTAATTCCACGGGTTGTATCAGCCAGACTCTCTTGCCCCCTGGCTTCCAGATGAATTTGACCAGTTGGGCATCACCAGGAGAAATCAATAGTTAGGAGGCAGGAGAGGTCAGTGTGTCTGTCCCCTCAAATTTCCCTGCTGGGATGTAGTTCATCACTGGCCACATTTCCGTGTGCAAGACCACAGCTCCTTGTGAGTGGTCCTTTTCTTATGCCCTCCGAACATCTGCTCTCTTCCCTTATCCTTCAAGACACGAGGCACAAATGACTTCCTTCTGCCGCTCTCCCTGAGGTGTCTCGTCAGCCCTTTGCTTGTTTCCTTAACACCACCCACAAGAATGAACAATCCTGTCTTAGAAGAAAGACAGATAGATGCTATTTAGAATCAAGGATGGCAAGACTTCAAGTCGCTTACTATCAACCCATCATCAGGAAAGACCAAGTGCTAGAAAAGGATGTTGGTGAAACAGAGGCTTACCTAGAGCAAGTAGAAGGAAACAAAAGCCACAAACGGGTTCAAACATTTGGTTGGTGCAGAAAAGCCACGTTGTGTTCTGTTCTACATAAGGCCACCATGAGTTGGAGCTCACTCAACAGAAACTAATGACAAGAAGCCCACACTTGTAGAACCAATCCTCTGAATATAAACTCTCCTGATTCAGCCTCTTTGACCGTTCCATCTGATTCTGACCGGGGTGCTGAGAGATACAGACCCTCAGGGGGTAAAAGGTGGAAGTGAGACATCCAGTTTCCGAACATTAAAAGCATGAATGAAACTAGAGAAATTTTTCTTCCCTCTAGGTTCCTGAAGAAGCCCTAGTGACTCAGTGGTTAAAGCACTCAACCGTTAACTGAAAGGTCAGTGGTTCAAACCCACCAGCTGCTTCACAGGAGAAAGATGTGTCTTATAGGGTCACAATGAGTCAGAACTGATACAACAACAATGGTGCAAACAAACCACTGGCAGTTCGAACCCGTCCAGGGTTCAAAGAAAGGCCCATCAATCTGCTTCCATAAAGATTATAGCCAAGAGAACTCTATAGAGGGCACATGGCGTGACTCACTAGAGATGGGGTTAGTTTCCGGTTTTTATTTTCAGTGGTATGAGCACAGAGACTCTACAGCCTCTAAGTACCCTTCTTCACAGAGTCTAGTTTCCCTTTAGGCCCAGATAGGTATGAAAGCCGGCTCTGCTGCTTACAAATTCTGGGGCTAGCAACTTCACCTCTTTGAGCTGCAGTTTTTCCATCAACAAAATGGTAACAATCTCAGCTATGGTTTGAGCCCATTGTTCCTTAGTGCCCTGTATTAGTCATCTATAGCTGAGTAACAAATTACCAGAAAATGGAGAGGCTTAAAACAACAGCACTTACTGTCTAATTGCCATGAACGTTAAGTGCAGTGGATTCTGGGAGGGTAGCAGCATAAAGAACCATCGTTTTTACTCTCTCCCACAAACACAACAAGAAATAGAGTCAGGAAACAGCTCTGAGCTTTGAGTGACTCTGAATTGGTAGCAGGCAAGAATGAGTCTCCTTCAACTAGGAGAATTGATTCTCCCAGGGTCCCTGCCTCTCTCCCCAGTCCTGTGGGATGCTGTCTGCTGTGAAGTAGGAAGCTGCCCCAGATGGAGTTTACTTCCCTAACCACCATACTCCTTGCTTGTACAAAAAAGAGACAGAACCCCAAGCTTCTGGTCTAAAATCAACAAGGCAGATCTTCCCAGGGGTCTGTTCTAAGTGTACCAGCACCTCCCCATCCAGACACTGTCAGCTGCAAGCCTACTGCAAATTGATACGGAAGGAGCCCTCCAATGGAATCGCACTCACACTCAACAATCCACCTGCACCCTGAGCTCAGTATCTGGAAGACACACGGGTCAGCCTGCTGGCTCCCCCTTCTGGTTGATGCTGAGCACTACTGACTGAGATTGTTGTGTATTAGGAAGCAGGCATCTTGTGTGGAGTCCTGGTGCAGCGCTTCAGGGTAATGCACTGGACTGCAAGGTCAGCTTTCACTGCAAGGTCAGTGGTTCAAGCTCACCAGCTACTCCTTGGAAATCGTATACAGGGTTGCTATGAGTTGGGACTGACTCAATGGCACTTAACAACAACAGCTTGTGTGGCGTCTACACCCACAGTCAGCAACCTACCGGGGGTCTCAGATAGTAGTGACACAGAACTCCAAGACATCTGAGCAAACCCTGACTCCCCTCCCCGCCTGATAACTGTGAGTAGCTATTATTGCACCCCGCATATCTGTCAGCATATTGTACGGGGTGGCTTGCATGTTGCTGCGATACTAGTGCCATTGATATTTCAAATACCAATGATACTTACTTGTATGTTATTGGCTATGCAAAGGCTTTTGACTGCCTTGTTCATAACAAAATTACAGATAACAAGATGAAGAAAGGCAATCCCAAATACTTTATTGTGCTCATGTAGAACCTGCACATACAAGAGACACTGATTCAAATATAGCAGAGGAATACAAAATGGTTTAAAATCAAGAAAGGTGTGTGCCA
>NW_006408541.1:4784960-4788879 GCF_000296735.1 Chrysochloris asiatica | reverse complement strand
TGAAAGCTGGACAGTGAATAAGGAGACAGAAGAATTGACGCATTTATATTGCGGTGTTGGCAAACAATATTAAAAGTACCAAGGACTGCCAGAAGAACAAACAAATCTGTCTTGAAAGAAGTACAGCCAAAGTGCTCCTTAGAAGGGAGGCTGGTGTGACTTCATCTCATGTACTTTAGACATGTTATCAAGAGGACCTAGTCACTGGAAAAGGACATCATGCTTGGTAAAGTTGTTACATGACGTCAAGCTGGTTCCAACTCATAGTGACGCTGTAGAGGGTTTCCAAAGAACAGCTGGTGGATTTGAACTGCCAGCCTTGTGGTTAGAAGTCCAGTACTTAGCCTACAGCATCATATGAAAAAGAAGAAGACTCCAATAAAATGGGCTGACACAGCGGCTGCAACAATGAGCTCAAACATAATCACTGTGAGGATGGCCCAGGACCAGGTAGTGTTTTGTTCCGTTGTGCATAGGAGTCAGAACAACAACAGGCTTAATTGTGCAAACTGCTACACAAGTTCTCCAGAGTGGAGTTTGCTCCCAGAGTTGGGAACTCCCTGTGGGCCCCATAGTTCAGGTCTCCTTGGGGATCAGTTTGGGTATGTCTGCTCCCTCTTACAGTCATTGCTGAGCATTGCTGCCTGAGGCTGTCGTGTGCCAGGAAGCATGAGTGTTGAATGAAGTTACATCCACAGCCAGCATACTATATGGCGGGCTCTGAGAGCAACAAAGCAGACCTCCCTGTGGTTCATTTAGAGTACGGCATAACACACACACATACGTGTTGACTGCTGGACTGATGTAAACTCCTACAGAAGATCCCCTACAGTGGAAGCAGGAGGAGGGTCACCTAAACCAGCACAAGGCCACTGGAGCTCAGAAAACCAGGTGGCGTCTTCCAAAGGTCCTTCTGAGTGGTGCCAGCCCCTCCTCCTCCTGAAACACAGAAAAGTCTGCCGATGCTTCTCCTGAAGGATACCAAATATAAGCAGCCCCCACGCAGCAGGGAAGGAAACCTCAGACTAATGTAGAGGTCAATGCCTAGACTCAAAAGGAGCCCACTAGCTATGGGTTTTCCAATTAAAACCATGATCACAAAAACAAAGGAGCAATAATCGAAGAGAGGAGGTTGCGCCCCCTGGAGGGCAGTTGATTAGTGCATTATATCTTGCCTGAGGATTGTTGCCCACTGGTGGATAGACTGACCACGTGTGTTCTCGGGTGGGTCTGGGAGAGATTGAAAATTGAAAAGCAAGATCTGGAACTTGTAAAGCCCACTTAAGCCATGAAGGGAGAAGGAGCTGTTACAGAGGAGTAGAAGAAATAATGAGCAAGGCCTGAATGCTCTGCCTACCTATAGTTTCTTGCAGAAAACATTGCAGTTAAGAACACCAAATAATAAGGAAAACTGAGAAGGTTAACACCCTTGAAAATTCCAGTGCCCCAACAAAAAAAATCACAAGACACACAAAGTACAAAGTAGCAGTGGCCCATCCAAATGTACATGACAAAGGAAGTGAAACTGCATCTAAGAATGATAAAATAATGAAGGAGAGAAAAAAAGTATAATACAATATCATTAAACAGAATTAAATAACTTAGGGAAAACACAAAGAGCTAAAAGAAATAAGGAAATCAATAAAAGACCAAAATACGGGTCTACAAAAGAGTTATTAAAACTGAAAGGGACAATAACTGAAATGAAAAACACCAAGTGATTTGATCAGGCAAAGTAAAAATCATCAAATCAGAGGATATGATCATTAAAATTACAGATGTTAAAGAACAAGAATGAAGGCTCAAAATGAAGAAATGGGCTGAGTTAAACCATGTTCCATAGACTCCCATTGACCTGGAGATGAGAGAGAGAAGAGGAAGGGCTGGTTGGTGCAAAGTGTGGTGAGACCTGGGGACTTCTTATTCCATAGACAAGGACATAGTCACAGAGGGCTAGAGCTGAGAGTGAAGCATCCAGCTGATATGAAGTGAGGGGTGACACACAAGAACACCCAAACTTGCAGATCGCACCCATTTGACCTAGTCTTGATGGTTTGATGATAAGAACTCGACTAGAGGAAGATAAAGAAGTTTGATACAGCAAGCAAATGTAAATTGCTACAAATTGATGAACTTGACCTATATTTATGGATGTAGTAGCTCAAAATACCAACTGAGAAAGGAGTTTGCACATCAAGGATCAATCCCATCCCCTGTGTATACAGTGTTGATACGGATGGGCAACTTAGACATTGGCTATCTAAAATGGTTGGGGGGAGGGAGGGGGAGGAGACTTTAAAGGAATGAAGTGACTGGCTTAGAAGATTTCAAGAGGGAGTTTTGTTTCAGAGTGTGTGGGAAAGGTAGAATCCCCACTGAATAGTTTTCATCTTGTCTAGATAGATCTGGTAAAAGGAGATGAAGAAAAGATTCTTATGATTCAATAGTGAATAATTGTTATCACTACTAATTGTGACTGTCAGACCTGTAAAGGTAGAAGTTTTATAACATAAAGGGGGGAGTAGTTAATCTTACAGCCCAGGAACAGAGAATCATAGGACCATCAAGAGAGAAGAGCACAAGCAGAATGCAGGACCCTATCCAGAGAAGCAGCGACACCAGAGATGGAGACAGAGATGAGGACATGGAGAGAGGGAGCAGTTGAGGACTCTGGACTCATAGAAAGAGAAAGGTTGTGTGCTGGCAGTCAGGAGGCAGGCTTGCAAAATGTGCCTTTTGGTTGTTTAAATGATTATATATTCCCAAGTGTTTTTTGTATATTCCTTGCCCCCCCCCAAAAAAAACCCAGAGGGAATAGAAGAAAATAATGTTGAACGATAAAGCATGGAGGAGATTGCAATCGTTGCAGTGAAATGATGAGTGTAAAAATCAATGTTCTCCCATGTAAACTATCACTCGATTCACAATAAAAACTTAAAAAAAAAAAAAAAAAATAGAGGCTCAAGAAAACTGAGTGCAGTTTAATGAAACTGTGAGACCACAAGAGACCTAACATATGGATCATAGAAATTCCAGAAGGAGACGAGAAAGAAAGGGACAGAAAGAATGTTTAAATAAACAATACTAGAAATTTTCCCCAATTTAACAAAAGACATGAATCTACAAATCCAAGAAGATCAAAGAACCTCAAGCAGAATAAGCCCAAAGAGATCTGCACCAAGATACATCAGAGTTAGACTCTCAAAAAGTAAAGAAAAAAAGAGAATCCTGAAAACAGTGAGAATTAAACAGTCTCACACAAAACACCCCCAGTATGGGTAAGTGCTGATTTTCCATGAGAAACATTGGAGGCCAGAAGGCAATGGAATTATATATTTAAAGTACTGAAAGGAAAGAAAGAAACAAGGAAAGAAAGAGAGAACTGTCAACCAGGAATCCTGTACTCAGCAAAACTATCCTTTAAGAATGAGGGTGACCCTGCCTTGTGCTTGTTATAAAGGAGGTGCTTCCTTCTCTAGACTGTTACTGGAAAACCTTTTCCATTATTTTGGTATTATCATGTGTGCCGCTTTCCTCGCGGGGGCATCCCTGCGCTCAGTGCATGCCTTCTTTGCGTGCACCCCCAACCGGCGGGGAGCCTGTGAGTCTGGGCTTACTGCGGGCTAAAGTGCTGCTCATGGAGAACATAGCGTCGCTCTGAGGCACCACCGTCGGGGAACCACACCCAGATGAACGATCTGCAGCGGCGCCTCGGCCTCCGGCATATGGCCGTGCTGGGCTTCCCGTGCAACCAGTTTGGGCATCAGGAGAACGCCAAAAACGAAGAGATCCTGAATTCCCTCAAGTATGTTTGACCAGGCGATGGGTTCGAGCCCAACTTCGCCCTTTTCGAGAAGTGCGACGTGAACGGCTCACAAGCTCACCCACTCTTTGCCTTCTTGCAGGAGGCCCTGCCAAC
>NW_006408541.1:4779477-4784207 GCF_000296735.1 Chrysochloris asiatica | reverse complement strand
AATGTCTTGTGTATTAAAGTGAAATTGGTTCCAATTTACCCTATAATTTTATAGATATGAGGGGCTTCACATAGCTTGTGGAAAACTTCCATTATCTTCCAATTCTGTTTTCTCGTGAGCTTTTTGAGGTCCTTTTGTACAGGTTCTTAAATGCAATCTTCATGACAACCACTAAGAAAATATGTGTTAAACATACATGAAAGGAAAGGAGAAGGGAACCAAGAAGGTTCACTATACTAAACCAACAAAACACAAAACTAAAATGCACTAAAGGACAAAGGTAACAAATGCTTAAGAAACAAAACACAAATAACAAAATGGCAGAAGTAAGTTACTTTTTATCAGTAATTACAGTGAATGTAAGTGGATTAACTACAACCATTAAAAAGCAGAATGGCAGAAAGGATATTAAAAAAGAAAAAGAAAAAAAAAAAGATCCAGCTATACACTATTTGCAAATAATATATCCTAAACTCAAGGACGCAAATAGGTTGAAAGTAAATGGGTGGGAAAAAATATATCAGTATATCCCAAGTAAATAATAACCCAAAGAGAGTTGAAGTGGCAATTTTAGTATCAGAAAAAGTAGACTTTAAGACAAAATCTGTGAAAAGAGATAAAGACAGATATTATACAAGGAGGCTTTACAAAGTCCATGGGAAAATGAAATGACAAGATAATGGAATTTTTCCAAAAACTTTCTGAAGCCCCCCTCATATAGTGATAAAAGAGCCAATTAATCAAGAAGGTTTAATAATCATTGATATATATTCACTCAACATCTGGACACTTAAAGCAAATAGTGATAATATGGAAGAGAGAAACAGTGCTAAAATAATAGCTGCATACTTCAATACACTTTTTCAATATTGGATGGAACGTCTAGAAAGAAGGCCAACAAGGAAACAAAGAATCTAAATGACACTATGAACTTAACAGACACAGAACACTCCAAAAACTGCACAGTACACATTATAACCCAGGGCACATGGATCAATCTCCAGAACAGACCACATTTTTAGGTCACAAAGCTAGTCTTGATGATTTTAAAAGATTGAAATCAGACAAAGGATTTTCTTTAACTATTAACTGTGGAGCTGGAATTCAGTAAGAGGAAAACAAACAAACAAACAAAAAAAAACTGGAGAATATACAAACATGGAAATTAAAGGACACAGTATTAAACTGCCAGTGGTTCAAGAAAGAAATCAAATAGAAATCGCAAATTTCTTAGAGTGAAAAGAAAGCACAAAATAACAAAACTTACGGAATTCAACCATGGCAGTACTCAGAGGGAAACTTATAGCAATTAATACCTATATTGTAAAAAGAAGAAAAAAAGCTCAAATAACAGCCAAACTCAACAACTCCAAGACCTAGAAAGAGAAAAACAAACTAAGCCTAAACTCACAGGAAAAAAAAAAAAAGTTGGTTTGAACCACAAGGTCAGTGGTTCAAGCTCACCAGCTGCTTCCTGGAAACCCTATACAGGGTTTCTATGGGTCGGGACCAACTGGACGGCACTTAGCAACAACAACAACAACAATTCATTCTATGAAGAAAACATAACCCTGATACCCAAACCAAAGACACCACACACAAAAAAGAAAACCATAGGCCAATATCTCTTTTGAATATAGATGCAAAAATCTTCAACAAAATACTAGTGAACAGAATCCAACCATAGATTAAAAGAATCACACACCGTGACCAAGTGGGATTTAGTCCAGAAATACAGGGATGGTTCAAAATTAGAAAATCAATCAGCATAATATACTGCATCGGTACAACAAAGGGAAAGAACCACATGATAATCATAGTGGATGCAAAAAAAGCATCTGATAAAACTCAATACACTTTCTTAATGAAAACTCTAAAAACAACTGAAATATAAGAGGGAATTATCCAATATGGTTCAGGGCATACAGGTATACCTTGGAGACACTATTGCTTCAATTCCAGACCACCACAATAAAGCGGATATTGCAATAAAGTAAATCACACTTTTTGTTTGTTTGTTTGTTTCCCAGTGCATACAAACCTTATGTTTACACTACAATGAAGCCTATAAAGTGTGCAATAGTATTATGAAAAAGTTTGAAATATTGCAAAAATTACCAAAATGTGACACAAACACAAGAAGTGAACAGATGTTGTTGGAAAAATCAGTTTGCTTGGCACAGGTTTGCCACAAATTCTCAATTTGTGAAAAAAAAAAAAGCAATATCTGCAACCTGCAATAAAACACAGTATGTTGTCATTGCTGTTAAGTGCCATGGAGTTCGTTCCGACTCATAGCAACCCTGTATAGGGTTTCTGAGGAACTGCTGGTGGGTTTGAACAGCCAACCTTGCAGTTAGCAGTCCAGTGCTTATTCTACAGAGCCATGCTAGGACTCCAAACACAATATGCCTACATGTAAAAAACTAACAGCCAATGTTCTACTTAGTGGGAAAAGACTGAGAGCGTTCTCCTTGAAATGAGGAGCAAGACAAGAGTGCCTGCTCTTACTACTTCTAATCAATATTGTGACACGTAAAAAACTAACAGCCAATGTTATACTTAGTGGGAAAAGACTGAAGGAATTCTCCTTGAAATCAGGAACAAGACAAGAGTGCCTGCTCTTACCACTTCTAATCAATATTGTGTTAGAAGTCCTAGCCTGAGTAATAAGACACACACACAAAAAGAAAGAAAATGTATACAGAATGGAAAAGAAGTAAAGTTACTTCTATTTGCAGATGTTACGACCCTATATATAGAAAATCCTAAACAGTCCACAAGAAAACTTCTAGAGTTAATAGATGAATTTAGCCAAGTTGCAGGGTGCAAAGTCAGCAAACAAAATCAGTTGGGTTTCTAAACAGCAGCAAGGAGACAGCTGAAAGGGAAATTAGGGAAACTATTTCATTTACATTACCATCAAAAAGAATAAATCATCTAGAAATGACTCTAATCCGGGACATAAAGGATTTATGAAATTAAAACTATAAAACATTGCTGAAAGAGATTAAGAAAGATAAGTGGAAATATGTTCCATGTTCATGGATTGGAAGAGTTAATATCATCAAGATAGCAATACTATTCAAAGAAATGTAGGTTCATTGCAACCTTGATCAAAATTTCTTGATAGAAATAGAAAAACCAATCCTTAGCTTTATACAGGAAGGCAAAATGCCCTGCATAGCTAAAACAATGTGGGGAGAGAAGAAGAAAGTAGGAAGACTTCCTGATTTTAAAATACTCTACAGCTACAACAATCAAACTAGCCTGTTACTGGTATAGACACATATATCAATGAATAGAATTGAGAGTTCAGAAATAAACTCAAACATCCATGGTCAACTGGTTTTGTAAAAGGGTAAGTCCATTCTATGGGAAAAGAAAAGCCTCTTCAGTAAATGGTGCTGGGAAATTCTGATTTTCATATGCAGAAAAATGAAACAGGATCGATAACTCACAACATACACAAAAAATCCAACATTAAGTACCTAAATGTGCAAATTAAAATCATAAAATTCTTAAAACAAGCAGGGGCAATACTATCAGATCAAGTTTATAATAATGGGTTATCTAATAGAATAATAAAAACAACAAAAGAAAACAAATATAATAAAATAAATGGGACCTCATATAAAAATTAAGAACTTTTGTTCATCAAGAGACTACCGGAAAAAAGTGAAAAGACAAGTACAGATGGGAATAATGTCGTCCAAAGCCACATATCTGACAGACTATAATAACCAGAATATATAGATAACTTTGACATAGTAACAAAAGAAAGATGAATAACCCAGTGATAAAATGAGCAACAGACTTAAGACATTTCACCAAGGATGACGTTCAAATAGCCACCAAACACATGAAAAATTGTTCAGCGCCATTAGTCATCAGAGAGATGCAAATCAAAATCAAAACCACAATGAAATACCACTTCATTTCCACTAGGATGGCTAAAATTAACAAAAAAATAGAACATAACAAATATTGGGAAGAATGTGAGGAAATTGGAGACTTTCTCCATTGTGGCACTGTAGCATCAGCACTCGACTACAAACCACAAGGTCAGCAGTTCAAACCCTCAGAAACCCTATATAGAGTCGCTATGAATTAGAACAGACTCAATAGCACTGGTAGTGTAGTGGTTACGAATCTGGCTGCAAACTACAAGGTCAGCAGTTCAAAACTACCAGCTGCTCCGCAGGAGAAAGATGAGGCTTTCTGCTCCCGTGAGATTTACAGCCTCAGAAACCCTGTTCAGGGTTGCTAAGGGTCAGAACCGACTCGACGGCACATTACAACAACAATAGCACTTAACAAAAACAATAACATCCACTTTAGGTGGGAATGAACAATGGTACAGTTGTTGTAGGAAACAATGTGGTGATTCCATAAGAAACTAAAACTAGAACCAACAGTTCCACTCCTAAGTATACATATACCCACAAGGCTTGTAATTAGAGACTCAAAAAGAGACTTGTGCATCAATGTTCCTTGTGGTTTTGTCACAATAGCCAAAAGTAGAAACAACCTAACCGCTCATCAGTAAATGAATGGATTAACACAATGGATAACCAACCTAAATGCTCATCAGTAAATGAATGGATTAACACAATGGATAAACAACCTAACCACTCATCAGTAAATGAATGGATTAACACAATGGATAAACAACCTAAACATTCATCAGTAAATGAATGGATTAACACAATGGATAAACAACCTAAACA
>NW_006408541.1:4774054-4779262 GCF_000296735.1 Chrysochloris asiatica | reverse complement strand
CTCATCAGTAAATGAATGGATTAACACAATGGATAAACAACCTAAACGCTCATCAGTAAATGAATGGATTAACACAATGGATAAACAACCTAAACATTCATCAGTAAATGAATGGATTAACACAGTGGATAAACAACCTAAACGCTCATCAGTAAATGAATGGATTAATACAGTGGAATACTATTCAGCCAGTAGGAAAAATGAAGTCTTGATACATGCTACAATATGAATGGAGCTTGAAGAAATTATGATGAGCTCAATGGGACAAGGACAAATATTGTATAATCTCACTTACATATAACAAAAAGGGGCAAATGTATAGAGACAACAGATTATCAACTGTTTCCAGGGGTGAGAGGGAGAATGAAAAAGGGGTTCACAGTGATGGAAAATCACATTGATTAAGAGTAGGACTGCACAGCCAATTTGCTATTGCTGTCCATAAGTTGTACATCTGTAAAAAGAGGAGTTGGCAAAAGTTGCATGATACTTACAACAATGAACCAAAAAAAAGAGCAATAGCTGCTAAGGCTGTTTATGTACAAGAAAACACCTCATGGGATTTGGTTCTTTGGTTTGGAAGTTTAGGGTCATGGCTTCAAGGGACATGCTAGTTGATTGGCCTATTGAGATGGTCAGTGTTTTTGTTCCAACTCCTAGTTCGTTGTATTACCTTGGGCCTTAAATATTTGCAAATGGCCATTCAAGGCATCATGGTCTCTATTCACCTGGAACAACAGAGGAAAAAGGAGAGTCAGGAATAGGAGATGGATGTGGAATGTGAGGCTCACTGCCGCCATGGACAACTGCCCCGTTTGCCAGAAGACAAGAAGTATTATATGGTACTCAGCTACCATGACTGAAAGTTTTGGTCAAAGATTCCATAGAAAAACCCTAATCAAAGGGTAGAATGTAGAAGAGAACTTCTGATTGTCTGAGGAGCATGGTGGCTCCGTATGAAAACCACTGGACTGTGAACTACAAGGTCAGCAATTCGAGCCCACCAGCAACTCTGCATGAGAAAAATGAGGCTTTCTACACCCACAGAGATTTACAGCCTTGGAAACCCTATATAGGGTCGCTATGAGTTAGAACCGATTCCATGGCACTTAACAACAACAACAACAGATCTTCTGGAAAATG
This sequence comes from Chrysochloris asiatica, assembly GCF_000296735.1. Lineage (NCBI taxonomy): Eukaryota > Metazoa > Chordata > Mammalia > Afrosoricida > Chrysochloridae > Chrysochloris > Chrysochloris asiatica. The sequence goes on along the minus strand of NW_006408541.1, from coordinate 4,778,119 downwards.
GAGACTGGATGAACCCCTGAAAGTATTTCACTGCGATAATCTTTAATCCTTAAACCAAAAATAGCCTCTGAGGTCTCCTTAAGCAAAATTTAGCTTTTTGTAGTTGTTGTTAAGTGCCGTTGAGTCAGTTCTGACTCAGCAAACATTTATGTACAACAGAATGAAACAATGCCATCCTCACAACTATGTTTGAACTCATCTTTTGATGGACTTTCTCATTCTCATTTGCCCTTTACTTTACCAAGCATGATGTCTTTCCCAGAGACTGATCCCTCCTGATAACACATCCAGAGCACATGAGGCAGAGTCTTATCCTTTCATCTAAGGAACATTCTGGCTGTACTTCTTACAAGACAGATGTGTTTGTTCTTCTGATAGTCCATGGTGTGTTCAATGATCTTTGCTAAAACCATATTTCATAGACAGCAATTCTTTGGTCTTCCTTATTCGTTGTCCAGCTTTCACAAGCATACGAGGCAGCTAAAAATATCAGGTACACCTTAGTCTTCAAATTCACATGTTTGCTTTTTAACACTTTAAGAGATCATTTGCAGCAGATTTGCCTAATGCAATACATCATTTGACATCCTGGCTGCCTCTCCCATAGGCATTGCTTGTGGATCTAAGTAAAATGAAATCCTTGACAACTTTAATCTTTTCTCCATTTATCATGATATTGTTTACTGGTCCAGTTGTGAGGATTTTTGTTTTATGTTGAGGAGCAATCCATATTGAAGATAGAGTCTTTCATTTTCATTAGCAAGGGTTTCAAGTTCTCTTCACTTTCAGCAAGCAAGATTGTGCCATCTGTATATTGTCAATTGTTAATGAATCTTCCTCAAATCCTCATACCTCATTCTTCTTCATATAGTCCCACTTCTCTGACTATTTGCTTAACATACAGATAGAGTAAGTATGGTGAAAGTGTTGGGGTCCGGCCTTGACAAGGGGGTGAGAACACGAAGATGGGGGTGTCTGGAGGTGAGAGAGAGAGAGAAAGAGAAAACAGACACAAAGAAGACAGAGAAAACAGACACAAAGAAGACAGACACACAGGTTTGATGCAAGCTGCCAGACAGACTGCTCGGTGGCAGACATTGCACACAGAACTAACTCTAGGTGGGATGTCTGGAGAGGCAAGAGAGAAAAGAAACACTCGGAGACCAGAGTGGATACAAGCTGACAGGCAGATAGACCTGCTGCCAAGAATGCACGCAGAACTATCTCTACCCGAGTCTTTTTTCAAGGAGAAATTCGAGGACAGGACACAACAATTTACAGGAACAACCTTTCTTTAAGATATTTTCTAGGTACAACACAATTTTCTTAGCAATCTAACATTTTTGTTTCTAGAGGAAAAGGTTCAAGCAAGATATTATAGATTAATCTTTAGGCCTAAAGGACCGTCTAACATACTTTTAACACTTAATCACTAGTGGGTAAAGGTGAAAGACTTATAAACTCATATAAAGGTTGGTTTATAATCTCTGAAGGGATTTAAGCTGTTTTTCTCTACTTTGTAAATAAAAATATATGCGTTTGAACAGGATTTCAAAGATTTAGCTTTATTTGTTAAACTAGTAATTCTTTCTTGCTACAGTTCCAGGGAAGGTGAGAGAAGGGTCACAACCTTTCCAAGAAGGAGAGGTCTCACCTTCACATTCCTTATCCTCTATCCGGATTCCACACCCAAATGCTACAATGTTCACTATCATCACATTTCCATATACCTTCAGGGGGAAGAAGAGCATCTGGATCAAACTGATTAAATCCAGGGCAGCCTGAGGGAGTTGTCACCATTGTCCTTTAATCCAATATTCCCAGAATTTACCACTCCACCTCAAGTGAATACCCTGGGCAGTTCCTCTCCAGAACCTCCTTGCTTAATCCCAGTAAACCTGTCCTTGTTCGTCCTCTGAGGAAGTTTTACTGCCTCGGTTCTATGGGGAAATTCAGTTTTATTAATGTACATGGATAATCAAGAGCTTATGTTCTAAGTTAATATTAAACATAACTGAATAATCAAATAAGGAGCAGTTTTGACACTCATCCCAGGGGGCTATCGCTTGTACCTCAGAAAGATTCATTCCCAGGACCCTACGCACTGCCAACACAGTGGAGACATTAAGAGAGGCATTATAAAAACCATTTTCTCAGAAGCTATAATTACTGGAGTACAAAGCATAGAATGAGTGATAGGACTAAAGAAAATTACACAGAGCTAGCCCAACAGAGAGTTCGTAAAAGCCAATGAACCCGGGACATCCAGAGGTTACTACCTTGAGCCCTCAGGGCCCCTGGCTAGCAAGCCTAAGAGCGGCCATAGTGTTGGATTTTTGTCCATGACACCAGTCCTCAGCATCTCAGTACTTGCGGTCTCCTACATGAAAGTATAGAACCTTACCACACACTTTTCCTGATTCTAAACCACTTAGTATCCCCTTGCTCTGTTCAAATGACTGCCTGTTGGTCTAGGTACAGGTTCCACATGAGTACAATTCAGTATTTTGGAATTCCCATTCTTCCAAATGTTATCCATAATTTGTTATGATCAACATAGTCAAAGGCCTTTGTATAGTCAATAAAACACAGGTAAATATCTTTCTAGTATTTTTTGCTTTCAGCCAAGATTCAGCTGATATTAGCAATGATATCCCTCGTTCTACATACTCTCTGAATATGGCTTCAATTTCTGGCAGTTCCATATTGATGTAATGTAGCAACCATTTTTATATTACCTTTCGCAAAATTTTACTTGCATTTGATATTAATGATGTTGTTCTATAATTTCAACATTCTATTGGATTGCCTTTTTTGGAATAGGCACACACAAGGATCACTTCCAGTTGTTTGACCAGGTAGCTGTCTTCCAATTTTCTTGACATAGACAAGTACGCACCTGAAGTACTGCATTCATCTGATGAAACATTTCAATTGATGTTCGCTCAATTCCCGGAGCCTCATTTTTCCTCATTGCCTTCCGTGTTTCTTGGATTTCGCCCTTCAACAATACAGGTCCTTGATCATATGCTACCTCCTGAAATGGCCAAACATCAACTAAGTCTTTGTGGTCCAATGACTCTGTGTATTCATTCCTTCCATCTTCTTTTGACACTTCCTGCATCGTTCAATGTTTTGCCCATCAAGTCCTTCAATAATGAAACTCAAGTCTTGAATTTTTCCTTCAGTTTAAGAAATGCCACGTGCTCTCTGTTCTTTTGTTTTTCTAACTCCAGTTCTTTGCACATTTCATTAGAATACTGTACTGACTTCTTAAGGTGCCTTTTGAAATACTGTGTTCAGCTCTCTTACTTCATTATTTCTTCCTGTCATTATAGCCGCTGTACATTCAAGAGCAAGTTCCAGCTCTTCTAACATCCATTTTGACCTTGTTTCTCTTTCCAGTATTCTTTTATGACCCTTTTAAACTTAACCAAAAAAAAAAAAAAACCTAAGTTTAGCTTAACTAGTAAAAAAAGGTCTGCCTTGACCACTACCATACTCTTAAGAGCTATCTATGTGGGGTCGAATTGACAGCAGAACTCAAAGGCTTAGCTAAGTGCCATACGGTGCAGTGTTATTGCTGTTGCTGTTGCAGGTTCTGACCTATAGTGATCCTGTGCAGTTTCCAAGAAGCAACTGGTAAGCTTGAACCACCAACCTTGCAGTTCAAACCAACTTTGCAGTTCAGCACATTAACCCACAGCACCACACCAGGACTCATTCTTGTTGTTAGGGTGCCATCAAGTCAGCTCCAACTCAGCATGACCCTGTGCACAATAGAATGAAACACTGCCCAGTCCTGTGCCATCCTCACAACTCTTAGGCTTGAGTCCATTGCTGCAGTGAGTTTATATTAATGAGGGAGGTTGTTGTTGTTGTTAAGTGCCATCAAGTTGGTTCCAATACAGAGCAACCCTATATAGGATTTCCAAGGAGCATCTGGTAGGTTTGAACTGCCAACATTGCAGTTCAAACTGAACTTGCAATGGAACGACTCATAAAAAGAGGGTGAGACAAAGTAAAGTAGAAAATCTGAACAGACCAATAACAAAAGAAGAAATT
>NW_006408541.1:4743795-4766649 GCF_000296735.1 Chrysochloris asiatica | reverse complement strand
GGGGATGAGAACAGTTGCATAACTCGAAGAATGCAATCGGTCCACTGATTGGAAACTGTTGAATTGGTGAAAGTTTTGCTGTGTTAAGTCTCAACAAATAAAGAAGAAGAATGAAATGCAGGACCATCCATAAAATTCTTAGTAAACGATTGTTGCTCTTATTGTTATTAAGAGTGGTCACGTCCGTTCTGACTCACAGCGACCCTGTATATGGTTTCCAAGGAATGGCTGGTGGGTTTGAACCACCTTGAGGTTAGCAGTCCAGTGCTTATCCTACAGTGTCAGGACCCAGTAAGTGATAACTCTTATATCTCCATCAACAAAATATCGAATCTAGTTGAATCAGCAAGACCAACTATGATTGCATTGTCAGTGGTCTTTGGGGGTTAGAGTAATGACAAGTCCAGCAGACAGACCAGAAGTATCAACAGCAACATCATCTGGTCCATTTTTCAGATGCCTTAATCCTGCCAAGCCACCATAGCAAACTTCACTTACCAAGTTGTGTGCCGCTTTTGGGTTCCAAAGAACCACTCGGTTCCTTCAAGTGCTGCTGTTATCTACCTGGACACAGCAGGGAACCGAACAGGCAAGCTCTCCACGCCCACAAGCTTACCCTACCGACAGAGGAGACAGACAATAAGCAAATCGCTGTTCAGCGCGTCCGTGGTGTTCAGAGAGTAGGACTAGTTTGGGAGTCTTGTCACATTAAATTTTCCCTTCCCGAGGTCACACGTTGCCCAGACAGGTTTTTGAACGTGCAAAGGCCCACGGGAGGGAGAGGAGAAACCGGGAGTCTGCACGTCGTGACATTACCAGAAACATGTTTGGACTTCAGAATACAATCCTTAGAAAGGGCAGAGCTGTATGCCACGGTTACAGTCATTCCAACTCTGTTTTAATGAGTCCCTGAATGCTGACAGAGGGCCACTTAGACCTGAGTAATTGGGTCACGGCAGTGTGCCAAGGATGCGGGGCAGGCTGTAGGGTCTGATTCATTGGCAGAGTATTGACCTGTGGACCCAATTCAAAGTTACTGGAAGGTGACAATGGACTTGAAAGAGGACCAGGAGCTACAAAGGACCCTCTGGATAGCTCAGCCCAACCAAGGGTGCAGCCTGACCTGGCAGACACCCACCCCTGCTGCAATGAGACTTCCCAGCATCCTCCTCTGTGCTCCACAACCATGATTTCTGCATTAACCACATCCTGCTGTCCTCTTGTTTACTCAACCTGCTTTCTTGAAGTCCACTCAACATCTTACTGAAATAGGTTTGTTTTTCATTGAAATCTGGTATCACGGCCACAAGTGGCAAACCAGCATCACTTGTCATCAACAGATCACAACGATTTAGACAGACACCAGGAACAAAAGCAAGCACCCGGATGGGCTGAGCTGCAGCTCGTGGGCTCCTTGACAAAAGAGGGAGGTTGGCCAATGTTCAAACACCAAAAGAGACTTGTATTTTTTCCTATAATCAGAAACATTAAAAGAGAATAGAAAAGAGAACAACTTTCTGACTGTGTTATTCAATTTTATTTTATGCTAAAATTACCTAGTAACACATCCACAATCATCTTGTTATGTAACCCAGGGTTACCCATCTCGGTGGGATTCTATACTGCAGAAGCCTGGGCCTATACACAAGCAGTCAGGAACCGTGCTCTGTGGGGTCAATGTGCATTAAAGGAAATAACTATTGCAATTAATCTCTTCCATGAACCCTAAAACCAACTCACCTGCTCTCCAGGGTCTAAGAGCCATCCTCAGGAAAACACAGGATAGTCTGACTTCACATCCCAGGCTGAGGACTACATGGAAATGCTTACCTTGCTATGAGCAGCAGCCATGATCTGGGACTAAGGTCCCCTCCTTGGGAATCCCTTAGTCAGAACAATGTCTAAAAGGCATCGCACTGCACTCCCTGATCCTGGAGAAAGCAAGTTGAATCGAACCAGGGCTTTTGTTTCAGTAGCTGAGTTGGAATGGTAATCACAGCTGACACACCTGCACCGTCTCTGCTCTGCGACAGCCCAAAGAAGTGAGGACTCTATTGAGTGCTAGGGGGGTGAGGTGGCAGATGAAGCTGGAGTGGTTCCAAGAGGACATAGCTGTAGATTTTGAGGGTGGCCATCTAGCTGACCTGAGAAGAGGATATTCTAGTTGTAGCACATAGGATGGACCAGAGTGTCATGACCCATTCCTAGATTTGACCCACACCTGCTATGCCAAGATACAACAGGGAACCCTACAGGCAAGCTCTCTACTACCATGGAGTTTACACTATGGTCAGGGGAGACGGACAATAAGCAAAGGTACGATGTATCTGGTGACCAAATGCTATGAAGAAGACAGTAGACAAGATGGTGGGAAGGGACTGATGTATACAAGGAGCTGATAGGGCCATTAGACAGATGGCCATTTGAGCAAAGGCCTGAATAAAAGCAGGGAGGGAAACTTTGAGGTATCCAGGAAGGAGTGTGCTGAGCAGCAGGATCTGCAATTGAAAAAGTAGACAGCAAGAGCCTGGTGGGTATGTGTGAGGGAAGGAAGAAAGTGGGGTGTCATGACAGGAGTGGATAGGGGACAGTGGCAGGAGATGTGATCAAAGGAAAATCAGGGGGGGCAAAGTTGAGAATGCTGGCATGTCCACTGGAAAAGATGGCTGGCCCCAAGACAGGTCCAAGCAGAGGAGCTGGCATTAGTTAACTTACATTGTGAAGAAGTCACACTGGCCAATGATCAGAGACTGGATTATGAGGGAATCGGGTGAAGGCCAAAAGGTAGTGAGCTGCCATTGCCAATACCTCCAACAGAAGATGATGGTGTCTTGGCACATGGTGGTAGTGGTGGACATGGTGAAGATGTCATTGACAAAGCTAATGAAGTCAGGAAGGAATCCAAGATGGCGACCATGAACAATGAGAAAATGCAGGGCCATTTACTGATGTGGAGTGCCTTAGGCAGTGGGCATGTTCATTCTGAGATGCTCACTAGCTACACAAGTAGAAATGTCCATTAAGCAGTTGGGTATTAATAGTAACAATAATATGCACTGTGTTGTGAGTACCTGATCCAGGAATCTTCCCTTGTCATCCGTCTCCTTGTCACCCCTGGTTCACTCCTATTCTGCCTTCACGTCTCTGTCCAGAGGGTTTAATCTGAGCCGAATCCACTCCAACAACAGCGTAAATTAGAGTGGTTGCGGTTGGGTGCCAAAGAGTTGAATTTTAACACATAGCAACCCCACGTGGCAGAGTAAAACTTCCCCTTAGGGCTTCCTACACAGAAATCTTTATGGAAAAAGATTGCCAGGTCTTTCTCCCATGGAGCAGTTGGGTAGGCTCAAACCACCAATCGTTTGGTTAGCAGCTAAGCACTTAATTGCTGCACCACTGGGACTCTTTGATTTAGGGTTGTTGTAGTTGTTGTTGTTGTTAAGTGATGTTGAGTTTGTTCGAACTCACAACAACCCTGTGTAGGGTTTCCAAGGAGCAGCTGATTAATTTGAACCACCTACCTTGTGGTTCAAGCCAACCTCGCAGTCTAGTGCTTATCCTACAGCATCACTCTTAATCTATGTTTACACATCCTGCATTAACTCCCCAATAATAGTCCTCATCATACTCTGTGATGATTGGTTTGAGGGGGCTGTCTCCCCACAAAATCCTAAGTTCCATGAGGGCAATAACTGTCTATATTAAGAATTTAATGCAAACTAAATTGATATTTTAGGGACGTCTCAACAATACTTCTATATTCACAAACAACCATGTAAGGAAATTTCAAAAAACATCTTTCTGTAGTAAAAAAAAAACTTGATACTTAGAGATGTTAACTAATTTTCTCAAGGTCACCCAGATGACAAGTGGAAAAGCTGAGATTTGAACTTGGGTCCTAGTTGGTTTCAAAGTACATGTTCTCTGTCCACATGGGAAGAGAATGTTAGTGCTGAGGTCAGAATGTTCGTAAAGTGACTCCATCACAGAAGAGACACGTCCACTTTCATTCCTGCCCAGGACTCTCCCAACCTCCTTCTCAATGTCTCTTTGGCCCAGACAGACTACAGAGGAGCTGCCTTTCCCAAAGCCACAAATGTGCAGGAAATTAAAGGTGCAAATACAAAAGTAGAAAGACTGGTAGCAGGGAAAGCCTGTGGAAAGTGTTGGTCTTTCTGATGTAGCTTTTTAAAAATTAAAATAATAATCCTTCCTCTTCTTAACCAGCCCCCACACAACCCCTGATAAGCCTAAAGAGTTCTGTGAGTCTCTACACTTGGAGTAATATGTTAAAAACTCACTGCCCATCCAACAAACAAGCATCAGATCGTGATAGCCTGACCATGGCATGGTATGGTGGTCCAGCTTTCCCTCTGGAACTCAGGTCCACCTTCTTGTTCTAGAATTTGGAAGAGTCAGACCAGTCTAGGGGGTTCTTCTCTTACTGTGTGACTTTGGACAACAGAGTTTCACCTGTCTGAGCCTTTCTTCTTTCAGCCTCAAACAAGAATATGAGTGACGTTTACCTCACAATTAATGGAAAGTTTGGAGATAATAGACATATGATGAAATTTACAATCCATTGGGAGTCCTGGTTGTGCAACAGTTTAGTGCTGCTAACTGGAAAATTAGTGGTTCAAACCCACCCAGAATTTCCAGGGAAATTTTGCATACAAGAAAACCCCATGGGGTGGAACCCATAGGACAGTTCTATTCTATTATATGGGGTCACTCAAGTCAAAATCAACTCAACAGCTCCTAACAGCAATAACAACAACGCACCCAGAGAAGACACTCAAAAATGTAGCTACTTCTATAGATAAATTCTTTTGATAGGTGACCTAGATTGCCGTGTTATATTCAGAGCAGAGAAGAAAACTCTAACTGCATCCCCAAAGCGTCAGAAATCCTGACAAATACAATGGCCATGAGTACTGCCATCTAAACAAGGCTCTGATTAAACTCTGCCAAAGATATTTCTCATTTAAACTGAGTTCTGTCCGACAGCTCAGCTTGTCAGCAGAGCGCACAACCACCGCTGACCTTTTCAAACAAAGTTAATTGCTCAGGTTTTAAGGTTACAAAGCTGAAATTTTGCCACATATTGATCCAGGGGTGCAAATTTCCCTCCTAATTTCTAATTTCCTCTTGAGGGAAAAGGAGGAATTTGCCTCAACGATGCCCTTCTTCTCGGGAAGAAACATAAATATTCAGAAACTTTCTGCTTCTGTGTCACCTTGGCCAATTACACAGTGTAATTTCTCAAGTGAAGATTATACATCGCAAAGTCAGTTCTGACTTGTAACGACCCTATAGGACACAGTAGAGCTTCTCCACAAGGTTTCCAAGGCTGGAAATCCCTATGGAAATAGACTGCCACCTCTTTCTCTTGAGGAGCAGCTGATAAATTCAAACTACTGGCCTTTCAGTTAGCAGTCAAGCACTTAGCCACTGCACCACCAGAGCCCCTATGGTCTCACAACTTAAGTAGTGTTTTATTTTCTCAAGAAATATGTTTTGAGCATTTCCAATAGATACAGAGATAAGCATAATCTTACAGCCCAGTAAGATTATGGGGAGGAGAATTATTCATTAAATCATTACTCAAGAAAATGTAAATCAATCAATGGTCTGGTGAACACCATCTATTAATTCTTATGATTCAATAGTGAGTAACTGTTATCATGACTAATTGTGACTGTCACAACTGTAAAGGTAGAAGCTCTGTAACAAAAAGGGGGGAGCAGTAAATCTTACAGTCCAGGGACCATCAAGAGTACGAGCAGAATATGGGACACTATCCAGAGAAGCAGCTACATCAGAGATGGAGGCAGAGATGGAGACATGGAGACAGGGACCACCTGAGGACTCTAGACTCATGGGAAGATAGGGACTAAGAGCTGGCAGCCAGCAGGCAGACTTGCAGAATTTGTCCTTTGGTGGTGTAGATTATTATATATGCCTGAGAATTTTTTTTTTTTTTTAAAGCGCTAAAGAAGAGAACACACCAGATGGTGGATCAGGTGGAAGTGCAGTAAGGAGCTCCATCAGCAACAACACAGAATACCAGACCAAGTAGGCTCATGGAATGGTCCCAGAACTCTGAACCACATATAAAGGAATATTTAGAAGGTTGGAAGGCTTACAGCTATGGGAATTTGTAGCAGAAGCAAGAAATCCATTGACTTCTAATTCAAGACACTCAGCTGCTCCCAGAGACACCACTTTGGGCATGACTGATCAGGGGGAGTATCAGAGCTGTCACGGACACCTGACAGAACTGCGGAGATAAAGGTGTGGACATTCTTTTTTTTTTTTTTTCTGTTCATTGGTCTCTCACTGTCTACACACCTCCATTCTGATGACTAGAGGGGGTGATTGAGCAAGTGGACACCCCACCCCCACCCCCAGAGGGTTCTACTACACATGCACACAGATCTCTTCAAAATTTAAAGTGACTGTTTCCACTTTAAACCAAATGGCAGTGCAAAATGGCCAAAGCTGACCCTGAACTGTTTATACTAGGAACAAGGCCTGAACGGGGATTGTGGAATGGAACAGGCAGACTAAAAAGGAAACAGGCTGAGTTTAAATCCTGAGTTATGTCATAACGACCAACAGTGGCATCTTGAAATTTCTCAGGAAGAAGAGTGAAAATGGAAGCCCATCTCTTGATCACATCTACTTGGAGGTAATCAGAAAGCAAAAAATACCCAAACACACACCCATCTAAGTATTAAGGCCACAGCTAACTACTGAATATACCCAAAAAACAGAAACAGATGACCATATCAGCACATGTCCAGAAAAGAGACAAAGTGACTAAAGCAAATGAACTGGAAGTAGACCTACACTCCATACTGGAAGATGGGCAGGCTTTGGAAATGCCTGAGAAGGAATTCAGAAAAATGATGATAAAATGTATCAAAACACTTTACAATGGAGTTAAGAAAAATAATGAAGAAGTCAGGAAAGTACTACAGGAATGATCAAATAAGATAGATGCAGCATAGGAAACAATTCAAAACCTAAAGAAAGAAGTTCAAATGACTAATAATAGAATTTCAGAAATGGACAATACACTTAAAGGGCAAAGGAATAGAACTGAAGAGATGGAAACTAGAACTAGTGAGCTGGAAGATAAATCTTTCAATACTACTAAGATAAAAGAACAAGCAGGAAAAAGGATAAAAAAAATCTTAAGAAGGTCTAAGATTCATGTTGGACAACATGAAGAGGAATAACTCTTAAGAAATAGCAGCATTCTGGAACAAGAAGACTCACACAAGTCCACAGAGGAGATAGTAGAAGAGCTTCTGGAAGAAAATTTCTCTAACATCCTGAAAAGCAAAAAGATAAGCATTCAAGAAGCTCAACGAACACCAGAAGGATAGATCCTAAAAGAAAATCACCAAGATATATAATAATTAAGCTCTCCAAAATCAAAGATAAGGACAGAATCCTGAAAGCAGCTAGAGAAAAGAGAAGTGTTACTTACAAAGGCAAGCACATCAGATTAAGCTCGGATCTCTCAACAGAAACCATGCAGGCAAGAAGTCAATGCTGTTGCTGTTGTTAAGTGTCGTTAAGTCAATTCCGACCCATAGCGGCCCTGTATAGGGTTTCCGAGGAGCAGCTGGTGAGCTTGAACCGCCAACCTTGCAGTTCAAATGGCTTTGCAGTCTGGTGCATTAACCCACAGCACCACACCAGGACTCCAAGAAGGCAATGGGGGAACATGTATAAAACCCTGAAAGAAAAAAAACTGCCAACCAAGAATCCTCTACCCAGCAAAGTTGTCAATCAAATACAATGGTGTAATCAAAACATTCCAGGAAAAACAGAAGCTAAGGGATTTGCCAAAGCCAACCCTGCAATGAAAAACATCCTAATGAAGTTCTGTGGACTGAGAACCAACGAGAACAGAAAACAACCAGAGATTGACGTAAGTGGCAGCATCACCGGGAACTCAATCATCAAATCGAGAACAGAGTAAAACTATAAGAACAAATTCAGAGGATTTGGGAGGTCAGTCTATGATCAAAACAATTACAATGTGAAAGAAGGTAAACACAGAGGAACAGAGATCCAGGCAGTGAGAAGGTCAGGTAGATTACAGGATATAATAGGTTGTCTTAAATGGTGGAAAAAATTAATGGAATATAAGGTAACCAGAACAGTGGAGTTGGGGTGGGGGGGTTTAGGGGGAGAAAGACAACAGTAGAGCACATCATAGTTTGGGTGTTGGGGAAGGCAATACAAGAAGGGTGAGGAGGTGGAAGAACAAGGTATATAGAGGAACACTGAGACAGGTTTACATGGGCTAAGTGAGACAGAGGTAAATAGTGATGCATGCTCAGCCTTGGAACAACAAAACTCTGTGATACAGGGACCTAGGCATAGCTTGAAGAGGGGAAATAATACTAAGATGCTTGGCTGTCTTATGAAAATTGGTTCCCCTTACCTACTATTATAAAATAGACACTTGAGTGGGATAGAAAGGAATGTCAGGAAACATGATTACAGAAAACTTGTAAGCCCATCTTCAGCCTATAACTGATTGGAATACTTAAAAGGGGTTCTACAACTTGCCCAGTAAACTAGGCCTCTTGCAGAGCCTTTGCAAAGTATAGGACCTTAGGTTGAATCCTGAGTCCCATCCAGAACTTTCTGAGGTAGGACATTCCCACTAAAAAGGACAAACAGACCAGCCTGAAACAGCTAGAACATCAGAAGATACATCTTCAAAGAAAGATCATCAGGACAAACCCAAAACAAAAATGTCAGTATGACTGACTACTACAAGAATAAGCAAGCTGTTTTCCGGGAAGTCATCAAGGCTAGCAATCAAGTGCCTTCAGGACAAACTCCCCTCTAAGACTGATACTCAAAGGGAACAAACAAGCATGTAAGCTTGCTGGTGACCACATTGGTCTACTGGTGAGTAGAAGAGGGGTAAAGGCAGCAATGAAGAAATGGGCTGAGTTCAACTATGGCCCATTGATTTCCATTGACCTGGAAATGAGAGAGAGAAGAGGAAGGACTGGTTGATCCAAAGTGTAGTGAGACCTGGGGACACCTGAGCCCATGGACAAAGGCATAGCCACAGAGGGCTAGAGCTGAGAGTGAAGCATCCAGCTAATATGAAGTGAGGGGAGATGCACAAGAATTCCCAAACTTGCAGATAGTATCCATATGACCTAGCCTCAATGGCTTGATAATCAGAACTCAAATAAAGGAAGATTTAAAAAAAAAAAAAGAAAACATTTTTTGATAAAGGAAACAAGGGTAAATTGATACAATTTGATGGACCTGACCTATACTCATGGAGGTGTTGTTGTTGTTGTTGTTGTCAGGTGCCATCGAGTCGGAACCGACTCATAGCGACCCCATGCACAGCAGAACGAAACAATGTCCGATCCTGGGCCAACCTCATTACCGCTGCTACACTTGATGCCATCAATGATGCCACCTGGCCGATCCATCTCGTTGGGGGTCTTCCTCTTTTTCTTTGACCCTCCATCTTACCCAGCATGGCATCCTTCTCCAGCAACTGTTCCCTCTTGACAGTATGTCCAAAGTATGAGAGACAAAGTTTATCCATCTTGGCCTCCAAGGAGCACTCTGGCTGCACTTCTTCCAAAACAGATCTATTGTTTTTTTGGCAGTCCATGGCACTTTTAGTAATCCCCTCCAAAACCACAATTCAAAGGCATCAATTCTTCTCGATCTTCCTTATTCACCATCCTGCTTTCGCAACCATATGAGGTTATTGAAAATACCATGGCTTGAGGTCAGGCACACCTTAGTCCTCAAAGTGACATCTTTGCTCTTCAACACTTTAAAAAGTTCCTGTGCAGCAGATTTACCTAATGCAATACGTCGTCTGATCTCTTGACTGCTGCTTCCATGAATGTTGATAGTTGATCCAAGAAGAATGAAGTCCTTGACAAACTTCAATCTTTCTCTGTTGATAAGAATGTTGTTTACCTCTGAGAAATCTGTACCTGGACCAAGAAGCAGTTGTTCGAACAGAGCATGGGAACACTGAATGTTTTGAAATTGGGAAAGGTGTGCAACAAGGTTGTATTATTTCACCATACTTATTAAACCTGTATGCTGAGCAAATAATACGAGAAGCTGGATTCTACAAAGAAAACCATGGCATCAGGATTGGAGGAAGACTCATTAACAACCTGCGATATGCAGATGATACAATCTTGTTTGCTGAAAATGAAGAGGACTTGAAACATTTACTAATGAAGATCAAGGAACACAGCCTTCCGTATGGATTGCATCTCAATGTCAAGAAAACAAAAATCCTCACCACTCTTGGAGGTAGTAACTCTAAATACCAACAGAGAGGGAAGGAGTCTTCACATCAAGTATCAATGCTATCCCCTCTGTACACAGGGTAGATGAGCAAATTAGACATTGGCTAACTAAAATGAGGGAGCGATAAAGGTATGAAGTGACTGGCTTACAAGGTTTCAAGAGGGAGTTTAGTTTAAGAGTGTGTGTGGGAAGAAAGAATCACCACTGAATAGTTTTCATCTTGTCTAGATGGGTCCGGTGAAAAGAGATGGGGATAAGATTCTTATGATTCAATAGTGAATAATATTATCACAACTAATTGTGACTGTCACAATTGTAGAGTAGAAGTTTTGTGACAAAAATGGAGGAGCAATTAATCTTACAGACCAGAAACAAAGGACGCTAAGACCATCAAGGGAGAAGAGCACAAGTGGAATGTGGGAACCAATCCAGAGAAGCAGCGACACCAGAGATAGAGGCAGAGGTGGGGACTTGGAGAGGGGGAGTGGCTGAGGACTCTAGATTCATGGAAAGAGAGGGACTAAGAGATAGTGGCCAGGAGGAAGACTTGCAGAATGTGCCCTTTGGTGGTGTAAATTATTATATATGCCTGAGTGTTATAAAGAAAAGAAAAGAAAAAAAGAGCTAAAGTGAGTAGAGAGAAATACTGTTAACTGATGGTACATGGATGGGACTGTAATCATTGTGATGAAACAAGTTGTATGATTTGTTGAATGTAAAACTGATGATCTTCTCTGTAAACTTTCACTCAATCCACAATAAAAACTTAAAGAATAAAAAAGAGCTAAAATGAGTAGAGAGAAATACTGTTAATTGATGGTACATGGAGGGGATTATAATCGTTGTAATGAAACGAAGTATATGATTTGTTGACTGTAAAACTGATGATCTGCCCTGTAAGCTTTCACTCAATTCACAAAAAAACTTTGATAATAATAAAAAGATAGATGGTACTGTTATATTCTTTACAAATGGAGAAACTGAGGCTGAGACCCATTAAATTGATGGACAACGTGTCACATCAGAAGCTCTCCACAAACTACAAACTAATAGCACTTAACCAGCAAAGTTAGCCCTAGCAGACCATTCTCTTCTGATTGTGTTTCTAAGCTGGTCTCAAGGTTACTTCTAGTTTAGCAGAACAATTTAACATTCTGTGCTCCACAGTTCAAGCTGCCATAGTGCGGTAGTTCGCTTTTCCAGGACTATTATTACAAGACATCAGATTGAGTCGAGAAAAACGTTGGAACATTTGTACCACAGAGAAACGTCCTGTCTTTTCACAATGGAAAGGAAGGAAATTCAAACCTTCCCTTAACATCGGCCATCCTGACTATCTGAGTAAAATGTCGGTGGGAACACAAATCATTATGAGATCTATAAATGAAAAAGCAAGTTCTGCAATAGTGTCAGATGTATCAAATAACAACCCTTGTCAAAAAACAGAGCTGCCGGATAGAGCTAAGAGGAGTTCAAACAACTTACTAGCTTTCTATTGCTTTGATTCATTGCAGGAACTCACTATATTAAAATTTTTTAAATCATATACAAGAGGGCTTCTAATAGTTTGTGGGAGAATTCTACTGTTTTCATTTCTTCCAAGAACTTTTTGAAGCCCCTTTGTATTATTGTTGTTGTTAAGTGCTGTCGAGTTGGTTCCAACTCTAGTGACCCTGTATAGGGTTTCCTAGGAGCAGTTGGTGGGTTTGAACCACCAACCTTACAGTCCAGTGCTTATCCCACAGTGCCACTCCATACTGTTAAATTGAAGAGGGTCTCGGAGCTCTTCCAGTCCAGCCAGGTATAATGGATTTCATGTCCTTGAGTAGCTACAGACAACAGCAGAAGGGTACGCTGTAGGAACCATACAGTAAAAAACTAGACACAGCATGCTTGATCTTTGGGTGGGATCCTTCTTCAGTTTCAGCATGTCTTCCCACCTGATCCCATGATTACAAGCTGGAAACAAAGTGGTTTTGCAAGGCTACTTCCTACCTTGTTCTGAAGATAGATTAGCTAGAGAACAGAAGAAAGTGAAGAGAAAGTTGTGAGAAGCTTGAGGTCACATGATGGATGCTTCTCTAAAAATATTTCATACCTAAGAACCCAAGATACTTAATACTTCATAAAAGAGAAAGAAAACAACTAAATAAACCCCTAAAAATGAATGGATGGGTAGATATGACCAGTGTCCCATGTCATCCTGATATTCTGTGTCCCTGTCAATTAAACAAACAAATCGCCTTTGAAAAAGTACAGCCAAAATGCTCGTCTCTCATACTTTGAACATGGTGTCAGGAAGATCAGTCTCTGGAGAAGGACATCATGCTTGGTAAAGTGGAGGGTTCTTGAGAAAGCGGAAGACCCCCAGTGAGACACACTGACACAATGGCTCAAACCTAATAGTTGTAAGGATGGCGGAAGACGGGACAGTATTTCATTCTGTTGTACATAGGGTTGCTATGAGTCAGAACCAACTAGATAGTACTTAACAACAACAGAAACAGTAGCACAATCTTTTAAAAGTGGGTGGTGCAAATGCTTAAGCACTCAGCTACTAACTGATTGGTCGATGATTTGAATGGACACAAAAATGCCTCAGCAGAAATGCCTGGTGATCAAGTTCCAAAAGATCACAGCTGTTAAAAAGCCAAGGGAACTCAATTCTACTCTGAAGCACATGGGGTGCCATGAGTCAAAATCAACTCAACAGCAACTGGTTTCATTTGGGATTTGTACAATTAAACTACAACCAATAGAAATTCAAATACTTACCTATTCTTGAACATCACAATAAAGCATAGGAAACTATTCATATACATCAAAACATCTTTAAAAATACTCGACGTCCAGTTCTGCCACTCACCATCCACCACATGGAATAGAGCGTTTCCTTCAATTCCTTGTCCGCCTCAAGTCTTCCTTGGAAACTCAGCCCTGCAGAGCTCTTCTAACCTCTCTCTCTGTCCACCTCTTTCCCTCACCTTCTTTTTTGTTGTTGTTAAGACTAGCGTTAGTGTTATGAGTAGGGATTGGGCGAGAGCTAGGAGTAGGGCTTGATCTAACCTTAAGGTTATAGGTAGGTTTATTTTTATTTATTTTTTCTGGAAATCAACTTGATTTCCTCTTCATTTGGAAGTTCTATAATTACATTCCCTCTTTATATTTTATGGGGTTTTTGTTGTTGTTGCAAACTTTTATCTCTGGTTCCATATTTTCAGACTCCTAGGTTTGGAGTCCTCATGTAGCACTGAGGGTTAATGCACTGGACTGCAAAGTCTGTTTGAACCTCAACGTCAGTGGTTCAAGCTCACCAGCCACTCCTGAGAAACCCTATACAGGGTCACTATGGGTCGGAACTGACTCAATGGCACTTAACAACAACAACAATGACAACAAGGTTTGTTTTGTACTCCTGGTGTGGAACTACAAGATCAGTAGTTCAAACCCACCAGCTGCTCCTCGGAAACCCTATAGAGGGTCACTATGAGTTGGAACCGACTCGACGGCACTCAACAAGGTTTGTTTCACTTTGAATACTTCTAAATCTGGGCTGATGCTGTTCTGTGTGTTAGTCTCATGTTGTTGCCTGTTGTTGGTTCTCTGTCCAAAGAACTTCCTTTGTAAGCTTGGTCTGGTTTTTTGTAAACTCTTCTAATTCTGTTTATTTGAAAATGCCTTAATTTTGCCATCATAGTCAATGAACAATTTTGCCAGGTATGTAAATCTTGGTTGGCAATTGTTTTTTTTTCTTTTCTTTTCTTCTTGCCTGTGTGGTCTTATTCTCTTTTGTAGGTAACTTTTCATTTTTCCTGAGCTGCTCTCAGGATTCTTTCCTTATCTTTGGTTTTGAAATTTTTCATTATGGCTTGTTGGTTTTCTTTGGGGATCTATTCTGTGTGGAGTTCATTTAATTTCTTGAATGACCATCTTCTTGTCTTTCATCATGTTAGGGAAGTTTTCTTCCAATAGTTCTTGTACACTTTTCTCTATGGTTTTTAGTTTGGGTTTGTTTGGGGGTTTTTTGGGTCACTTCTTTTTTTGTAATTCCAATCACACATAAGTTATTCCTCTTGATAGAGCCCCACATAAATCTTAGGCTTTCTTCAGATTTGTTCATCCTTTTTTCGGATTGTTCCTCTACCAGATGAATATTGAGAAATACGTCTCCAAATTCAGTAGTTCAGCCTTCTATTGATTCACTTCTACTTTTTACCCTTTCAGTGTACCATCTGTTTCTGAATTCTTAGTATTAAATTACTGTTTTAGTATGGTTTCCAATTTTTTCATTTCTTTTGTCAATTGGTTCATGTATTGCTTTCCTGAATTCTTCTAAAATTTTTCTGTGTTCTCCTTGCTTTCTCCCATCTTTCTTTCAATCTGTTTAAGACTCTTAATATTATTATTTCAAATTCCTTATCAAGTAGTTGTAATACCATTTCTGGTATTCTATTTTCTGACTCTAAGGAGCTCTGGTAGCATAGTGGTTACGAATCGGACTGCAAACTGCCAGGTCAGCAGTTCAAAACTACCGGCTGTTCCATGGGAGAAAGATGAAGCTTTCTGCTCCTGTAAAGATTTACAGCCTCGGAAACCCTGTACAGGGTCGCTATGGGTCAGAATAGACTCAACAGCACTTAACAACAACAACAATTTTCTGACTCTGTATTTTGGTCACTTGTTTGAGGCACTTTGTCTTGTTTCTTCACATCAGCTGAAATTGTCTGTTTTCTCAAAGACTGTTGTGTCATTGTATCTATATTTAATTGATGATTGTATGTTGTTGTATTCTCAGGCACTCACAACCTGTCTCCTGATGGATGTGGGAAAGACTGGCAGTGTGAACTCAGTTCTCTGTTTTTGGTATAGCATAGTTCAGGGTGAGCTCATGCAGCTCCAGAAATTGGGGTGGCCCTCCCGGTCTCTGGCCCCAGGCAAAGCCAATGCTGTGCAGGAGGGGCTAACACTGGCAAGGGTGGCAAGGGCAGGGTATGGGAACAAGGAAGAAATACACCCCAATTCCACAAACCTCCACCCACAAGGTCTAGGGATTCGGATTTACATCACAGTTTTAACAGGCACAGTCCAATCCGTAATCCTGCCTAGTGGGTACATATGTGGAATGGAAGTGCCCATAGGGCACTTTTTCAATAGCCATGCACAATAGCTCAAGATGGCCACACTGGCCCATGCCAGCTAACAACAGCTGGCTTGTTTTCCTCTGTCTCGCTGCTCCTGTACAGCTTCTTCTTCCAGTCGGCACTCAGTCCATCTCTCTGCCCTGCCCTCCCTCCAATACCCAAGCCTCCAGGATCACCATCGGTGTCTGTTTTGTTCAGCCCTGTTGCCCAGGGTCGCCTCAGTGCATCTGCCAACTCCGCCATCTTGCCCCGGAAGTGCCCCTGTTTTTATTTGCTTGTTTCATTTGCGTGTTTTCTTGAGCCTCTCTGACTTCTTTCATATTTGTTTCCCTTTGCCCATTGCTCAGATTCTGCTTGTCTTGGTTATCTAGATTGGCTATCAGATTCTGCTTATCTTGGTTAATAGAAGGTATTTTCTTCCAGTTCTCGCAGGAGGCTAGAATTCAGGCACCAGCTCTCAGGAAAGGCTATCTCTCTCTGTCAGCTCTGAGGAAAGGTCCGCGTCTCCTTTCAGCGTCTGTTCCTCGGTTCCTTGGAGAGCTACACATGACCTATATCTTCTCCATCTGTCTTCCCACTTCTGTGCCTGATTGGCTCCTTTTATATCCCAAAACTGATTGCCTGGAAGTACACCCTACACTGATACTGCCTTATTGACATAGCAAAGAAACCCTGCCCCCTAATGGGATTACATGCACAGGTATAATTTTTATTGTGCACCATCCTGTGAACTCCAGCTCTTAGCAACCCTATATGAGAGAGCAGAACTGCCTCACAGAGTTTCCTAGGCCCTGGTGTGGTGCTGTAGAGTAAGCACGGGATGGCTAACCATGAGGCTGGCGGTTCAAACCTGCCAGCCCCTCCTCAGAAACCCTATACAGGGTCGTTATGAGTCAGAACCAACTCTATGGCACTTAACAACAACAATCTTTATTGGGAGTGCTGGTGTTGTGCTGTAGGATAAGCACTGAACTGCTAACTGCAGGGCCAGAGGTTCAAAACCACCAGTAGCTTCTCAGAAACTTTATCCAGGGTTGATATGAAATGAAGCTTACTCACTGGTACTTCACAACAACAAACTTTACGGGAGGAGTCTTGATGGCAATGTAGGGTAAGCACTACACAGCTGACCACAAGGCCAGTCCTTCAAACTCACTATTCACTTTCTGATCCCATAAATCCCAGCCTCAGAAGCCCTATACAAGGTCTCTATGACTCGAAATCGGCTGAGTGGTAATGAATGAGAACTTTTACAGGAGCAGATCGCCAAATCTTTTCTCCCTCAGAGCTAGTGGTAGATTCATACCACCGACCTCTTGGTTCATTGCCAAGCACTTAACCACAGTGCCATTAGGGCTCCTTATAGCCACAGGTATAGGGAGCAGGATTTACAACACATTTTTGATGGGTACAATTCAAGCCGTAACACTGCTTAATAAAGAAAAGATGAGGGTTAGTGCCCCAAGTAAAAATCACTTCCCTTTGGAGACCAAAAGCAATATGCATATAAATTATATTCTTCAGGAGTCCTGGTAGCGTAGTGGTTACAAGTTGGGCTGCTAATCACAACGTCAGCAGTTCGAAACTACCAGCCACTCCATAGGAGAAAAATGAGGCTTCCTGATCCTGTAAAGATTTACAGCCTCAGAAACCCTATGCAGGGTCACTATGAGTCAGAACCAACTCCACAGCACACCGCCGCCACCACCACCAACATGTCACTTATGTACCAGTGTGTGTCTGCTTGCAAGATTCATTTCTGTACACAGATTAAAAAACTTGGTATCGCCATTTGAGCATGGCACCCTGTGGTAAAAGCTGGGTGCTTACTCTCCACATGACACCAAGAACTAGTCTACAAGTTCACGGCACCTTAGCATCCTGCCATCTGGAGTTCAGACAGGGACATTACTACAATCAAGCTGGATACTTCAGGTAGGAATACAAAGATTGCCACTTAGTGGCCACTCAGTCATCCCTAACTGGTCAATAGTTGTTGTTGTTGTGAAGTGTTGTTGAGTCAGTTCCAACCCAAAGTGACCCTGTATAGGGTTTTGGGGGAGCAGCTAGTGAGCTTGAACCATCGACCTTGCAGTTCAAATGGCTTTGCAGTCTGACAGATTAACCCACAGTGCCACACCAAGACTCCGACAGTGCTCAGGAGAAAATAAAACTGAATGCTGCCCAGGCACTCAATGAGTGTGGATGCTTTGGAAAAACAATTGTTGTGTTGTTGGGCATTTGATTAAATTGCTGGCAGAGAAGCTCCGTTTTGTTTTTCATTATTAAAGACAATTTTTACTTCTTGTCAAGGATGTGTGCATAAAATATCTTGTGTGCAACTCTGAATGAGGCAAAGCAGGGCTTGGTCCCACCAACCCCAACTACTAACCCTTCCTCTGGGCTGATTTCTACTGATGCAGTTTCATGAACTAGGACCTATCCACTGGACCCTGCTCCCGGTGGTGTTGTTGAATAAGCACTGAACTGCTCACCGCATGCAAGGTCAGCAGTTCAAACCCACCAGTGGCTCCATGGCAGAAAAATTTGGCTTTTTGCTCCTGTAAAGATTTACAGTCTTGGAGACCCTATTCTTGTTCTAAGTGCCGTCGAGTCGACTCTGACTCATAACAACCTTTTACGGAGTTTCCAAGAAGTGCCTGGTAGGTTTGAACCACTGACCTTGTAGTTGAGTCAGAATCAACTCCATGGTAATATTGACAGTGCATTGGGGATTTGGGATCCTGATCACATGAGTTGGGAAGATCTGTTTGGGAAGAGAGAGAAAGAGACTCTATTCTGTGTGTTTATTTAATATACCATTTATTGCACAGATGAATCAAGTATGGAGACAAGGTTTGTCTCATACTCATCTCAAACTTATTTTTCTTTAGCCACCTAGTGATGTTAACCTCTATTTCTTGATCCTATTGTTGTCATTAAGTGCCATCAAGTCAATTCTGACTCATAGTGACCCTGTATAGGATTGCCAAGGAGCAACTGGTGGGCTTGAACCACCAAACTTGCTGTTAGTAGTCCAGTGCTTATCCTATAAAGTCACACCAGGACTCCTGATCCTTTGTCCATGAAACATAGCATTCATTGCATCACACCACATCCCCATTCTGTTCACAAGATTTAATTTGGGAAAAATGCACATTGCTTTTCAATGATCTCTCACACACCCAGTGTTCAAATGGATCTTTGGTTTAAATCAATCTAAAAGAAATAATTTTAAAAGCTCATCACTGCACATGGCAAATGCCTGATGGGATGCCCTCGTGTATTTTACCATTATTCAAACAGTGACCAAAAAGAAACAAATGAAATGAAAGGGTGAGGGCGTCCATCTGGGGCCTGGCTCACGCAATGATTGGGAAATCATATCTGCTTTGGTAGATTAGAATCAAGGAATGCATGCAACTGTTTTCAACATCGGTATAATGCTTTGTAACCGATTTCAGCGATGTCCCCAAATGAATGGTGCCTGCTCTTTTGTTACCCATAGTTGATAAATGTGCATCCATTTTTCATTTTGAAACGTTATTTCCTTTTGCAATTTGCCAAATGCCTTTCCATGCCCCATTTGAAGACTGTTCCATGAACAAAGCCCCTTCAGGGAAGACAAGTTAATTACCTCACTGCCTCTCTGATCGTTGGCTGCTAGAAATTAGATCCTTCACCAGCCTCGTTGGTGAAACCCCAACCTTGTGCTTAACAACAGTGTCATGGACAAGCAGGGGAGCTATGGTGAAGAGCCAGACTGGGAAGCAGCAGACCTGGGTTCCAACCCTGTACTCACTAGTGGTGAGACTTTGGACGACTTGTTGAACCTTGACGAGCCTCAACTCTTCCATCTGTAAAATGGAGATGGTGTCAGATTATTACAAGGCTAAAGAGCATAATGTAATACCTACTAATCTGCTGGTGTTGCTAAATGCTGTCAAATCAGTGCTGACTCATAGCAACCCTGTATAGGGTTTCCAAGGAGCTGCTGGTGGGTTTGAACTGCCGACCTTGTGGTTCGGTGTCCAGTGCTGATCCTACAGTGCCACATCAGGAGTCTTACATGCTAAGTACTTGACAAATATTTCTGTCCTAACAAAACCTTAACAACCACGTGGTTCCTTTCCACTCACCAGGAGACGCTGGGTGGGAGGATTGCAAGATGCTGCCGTAGATATTATTTCAGAAACATTTCCATTGAATTTCCTCACATTAGCTAGTTACTTAGGAGGGACTTTGAGGGCAGTGTTTCCTGGGTCTGGCTCTTCAAGATGAATGCTCTACTTCTATAATGCACGGCATGCTTGTTGAGATTCTTCTAAAGGCAAATTAGCATTCCTAGATACGTCCTCTTCTGTGTTTTATTCACAAAATCACTCACTTCGACAAGAATATTCCTTTTAGCCATCTAACCAATAAAACAGGAGTTCTGGTAGTGTAGTGCTTACGAATCAGGCTGAGAACCTCAAGGTCAGCAGTTCGAAACTATAAGCTGTTCTACAGGAGACAGATGAGGCTTTCTGCTCCCGTAAAGATTTACTGTCTCGGAAACCCTGTACAGGGTCGCTATGAGTTGGAACCGACTCCACAATACACAACCACCACCACTGTGGGTTAGTGAGCTAGACTGCAAGGTCTGTTTGAACCGCAAGGTCACTGGTTCAAGCTCACCAGTCACTTCTCAGAAACCCTATGCAGGGTGACTATGAGTTGGAACTAACTTGACAGCACTTAACAACAACAGTCAATCAATAAAAGGGAACACGGTGGCTCCACATGATAAGTACTGGACTGTAAACTACAAGGTCCATGGTTCAAGCTGGCCAGTTGCTCTTCAGGAGAAAGTTAAGGCTTTCTGCTCCAGTGACCATTTAAAGGTATGAGTGGAAGCCAATTACGGAATCCTGGTGTGGCGCTGTGGGTTAATGCACCAGACTGCAAAGTCATTTGAACTGCAAGGTCAGCGGTTCAAGCTCACCAGCTGCTCCTCAGAAATCCTGTACAGGGTCACTATGAGTCGGAACCGACTCAATGGCACTTCACAACAACAACAAGATACCAACTGGACAGCATTTAACAAGGCTCAATAAAAAGGCCTGCTGCAGCACTAGAGAGTAAACACTGGGCTGCTAACCACAGAAGTTCAAACCCACCAGCTGCTCCTAGGAAACCCTGTACAGGACCACCATAAGTCGGAACCAACTGGACAGCACTTACAACAACAGCAAATCAGCAAAAATCTCTGGTGGTGCAACAGTTAAGTGCTTGGCTGCTAACCATAAGGTTGATGATTCTAACCCCACCCCCCTACCCCCCAGCAGCCCTGCAGGAGAAACACCTGGCAATTCGCTTCCATAAAGATCCCAGCCTAGGAAACCCTAAGGTACAGATCTACTCTGCCACACGGGGTCGCTATGAGTTGGAATTGCCTCGACAGGACCCAACAGCAGTGAACAAAAATTATTAATGGAGCAAAAGGAAGGAACCTGGGACAATACCAATCTCCTGGTTAAAACAATTTGTTTACAGTAAGACTCAAGAAAGAAGAGAGTCGTGGAATCCCTTTGGTTTAGTACTTACACATTCAAGCTGTGGGCTGCGTATTCTAATCAAAGCTTCAGAAGAGGAGAATCAACAGTACACGAGCCAAATATGTATTAATTATGGCTTATTTATTTAGTACCGCTGAGGTGTAGCGAGCTAGGCAGAAGGTAAATTGAAGGGGGAAAATAAGGTCCCACTTTAAGCTAACAATCTCAGAATCGTCACTTACATCCCTGAATATGGGTGGCTGACAATGATAGAAAAATGGAGTTTAAATCCACAGTTGGAGCAGAGTGGGGACAGATCAGGGGATGAGACGAGAGAGTTAAGAGAAAGAACAATTCACACACTCCCTAAGATAAGTACTATTTCCCTGGCATAGTCTAGTCAGCTCTTGGCTGTTAGTCCCAGGCATCCAAGCAATCAGATTCCAACTCAGGAGGACAGTCTAGATGGCCTCTTTGGAAGACTGACCACTCATTTCTTATCACGGCTAGTGCAGGACCAGAGAGTTCCTGGCAAGGGACCCTCCTCCATCTGCTCCCATGTCAGAGAAAAAGATCCATCAACCCTCACAGCAATGCGTCAGCAGGTATGGCTGCT
Organism: Chrysochloris asiatica; assembly: GCF_000296735.1. Taxonomy (NCBI): domain Eukaryota; kingdom Metazoa; phylum Chordata; class Mammalia; order Afrosoricida; family Chrysochloridae; genus Chrysochloris; species Chrysochloris asiatica. The sequence continues at coordinate 4,745,020 of NW_006408541.1, read as the reverse complement.
GAGGAAATGCCAAAAATGTAACAGTGGCCACTCCTGTTGTTGCTGTGCGCTGACCCTACAGGACAGATCACAACTATCCCACAGGGTTCCCGAGGGTGGCGCAGTGTGGTGGACTTGGTTAGGATCTCCAGTAGCTCAGCGGGAAAATGGCCTATCTGCTTCTGTAAAGACGATGGCTTGGCCCTATTGGGGGTGGCGGGGGCATTCTAATCTGTCCTAGAGGGCCACTGTGAATTGGAATCTACTCAGTTTGGGGAGGATGTTTTGCTTTCTGTGTTTGGGGAAGCAGACTGACACATCTTTCAATCCTGTGAAGTGACTGGTAAATTCAAACCACTGATTTTTCAGTTCCCAGTTAAGCACTCGGTCACTGTTTCACAAGGCCTCCTTGATCATCTCTGTTGGTTAGTGCTGTCCAGTCAGTTACGACCCAGAAAGATCTCGTATAGGGTTTCCCCAAGCAGCGGATGGTGGGTTTGAACCACTGACCTTGTAGTTCAAACTGACTTTGAGGCCCTGAGAATAATCCCTCAGCGCCACCCCAAGCCTCCTTGATCCTCTCTAGGTGGTGGAATTAAAGGTGACTTTCTTTGTTGTAAATTTCTGAGATTTTTCCAGTGTATGTCTGTGTCTGTGCGTTTTTTATATTACAAAGAGCTACTTCTGTAATGAAAGCTGCACAGAACCAGGAATGCAGGTTTGCGGTGAGTTTGTACCCCGGGTTTGCGGTGAGTCTATGCTGTGGGTTTGCAGTGAGTTTGTGCTCTGGGTTTGTGGTGAGTCTATGTTCTGGGTTTACAATGCGTTTGTTCTCCGGGTTTGTGGTGAGTTTGTACCCCGGGTTTGCAGACCTAACTTTCCCCACTTTCTTCCATGATGTCTCTCAAAGCCACAGAACAGCATGTCTAGAGTCCCAGATTATCCCACACAGGTTCCCACTGCTTGGGAAGCACATTTCTGACATCGAAAACTCTTGTATTTGAGGGTTCTGAAGTTGAATCCATAGGCGTGAGAAAGTCTTGAGAAACGTATAATTAACAACAGGAATTAGTAGTCACGTTATTTCAAATATGTTGTCATTCAGATTCAGGTTTTTAGGGCCACCGGGCAATGCCATGCTACTTTTTAATGAATCTTGAGGGTGGTTTATACTGGGGCTATAGGATCAGCACTATAAGGTCGGCAGTTCAAACCCACCAGCTGTTCCTCAGAAACCCTATACAAG
>NW_006408541.1:4738016-4743370 GCF_000296735.1 Chrysochloris asiatica | reverse complement strand
TGTGCTTATTTTGTGCCTCTATATCTTATTTTGGGAACTCTCCCAATATTTCAAACTTTTTCATAATACTTCTTGCTGCTAGGTGCCATCTAGTCAGTTCTGACTCACAGCGACCTCATGCACGACAGAATGAAACACTGCCAGGTCCTGGGCCATCCTCACAATTGTTATTACACTTAAACCCATCGATGCTGCCACTGTGCCAATCTATCTCGTTAGGGGGTCTTCGTTTTTTTCACTGATCCTCCACTTTACCAAGCATAGTGTCCTTCTCCAGGGCATGGTCCCTCCTGACATGTCCAAAGTTTGCTTCTGCACACTTAATAGACCACAGTATTGTGTAAGTAGAACTTTTATCTCCAGTGGGAAACCAAAAAAAAATTGCGTGGCTCGCTTTAGGGAAATCATCTGAACAGAAGCCACAATACCTCCGAGGTACACCTGTGATTAGATTTTCTGTCATGCACATTATCTGCAGTCGCTCCAGACTTCCCCCCACCTGCCCGCCCCCCATTTATCCCAGGCACTCTCCAATTGAGTGGAATCACATAACCCAATTCGTATCAAATCTGGGGCTTCAAAACTGATGCAAAGAAATAGGACACAATGGACTGGCATGAAGAAGAGATTTCTTCAGGATTTCTAAGTCATTGCACTCCAATGCTTTACTGGAAAGATATTGGCCAGCTGGGCAATAAAGAGGAAGGAACAAATACACTGAAATTAAGCTGAGAAAGAGTCCACTTCTGTTACGTGCCCTTCCATTCATTCATGGCACATTTTCAGAGTCTCCGCTGCACTTTGGGCCATGTCCCAGGTGTAGAAGATAGGACCACCCAGTATCTCAGATTCTAAGGGGTTCAGAGTGTGGAGGGGCCTGGTGTTAAGGCATTAAAATACTGGGACAGATAATGGCAGCTGACCGAAGGGTTGCCTTACAATGTTGCAGTTGGTAATATACATTGTCCTGGCATTATCAGCAGGTTCCTAGGCGGTACACATGGTTGGCACTCAGAAACTAACCTACTAGTCCTGGTGTTGTGCCTGAGGATAAACACTGAACTGCAAGCCTACCAGCTGCTCCTCGGAAACTCTATACAGGGTCGCTGTGAGTCGGAACCAACTCAATGGCACTCAACAACTACAACAACAACTAACCCACCCAGTAGTACCACAAAGGAAAGACCTGGAGATCTGCTTCATACATTTCTGCTAAAAACAAGAACTAAACCATCTGTAACCTTTAAGGCCACACCCAGCTTTTGGAAGCCATTCTTTTAGGGTCTTCAGTGACTACTTTAGATGTGTGCTGACATTTTCATTTATGTCCCAAGACGACCTTTTCAGGCTATTGTTTGGGGACACTTATTCTATATTATTGTGCTAAGCACTTTACAAATCTGTTCCATCAACTTCTCATTTGCTGTGGAGTCGGTTCTGACTCATAGCGACTCTGTATTGGGTTTCTGAGGAGCATCTGGTAAGTTTGAAATGTTAACCTTGTAGTTCAAACTGACCTTGCGATCCAGTGCTTATCCTACAGTGCCCCCTCACCCCCCAGGACTCCAACTTCTCACTACTACCAGGTAATATTATTATCCCCATTTTGCAGATGGAAGAAATGAGGCTCAGGTGGCTTACAAAATGTACGCAAGGAAAAAGTCACAGAAGAGGAACTTGAATTAGTCTCTCTGCTCCAAGGCACTTCATCACTTTCTAGTGTATGTGTTAGCCTTAGAAATCTCCCCATAAATGAAGGGTTTCACAGATGGCTGATGATTTATACAAGAACCTCCTTCTCAACTATAGCCAGAGCTTTAACCTGGGCCTGGGGTTTTTCCCACGTAAATGCTAGACGCCCCTAGGCTCCTGACCACAGTCCTTGTCCTGTCTTCTCAGCATCCCAACAGCAAAGCCTGCCAAGGTCAGCACAAAACTCATAAAACAGAAGTTCAAATCTACTGATCTTAATCTGAACAACCACTGTGAGAACCAGTTTGGTAGTGCCACCCAAAAGTCGAACATATGTGGGGGCTTTAAAAAAAATCTGTGGAGAAACAGAATTAAAAGATAATGGAATTTTTCCATGAATTTTTGGAAACCCCCTGGTGTAACTACCATATGACCCAGTGATCCCAATTTTAGGTAAGGCACTGGACTGCTAACCACAAGGTTGACAGTTCAAACCCACCAGTTGTTACTCAGAAACCCTAAACAGGGCCACTATGAATCGGAACCGATTTGACAGTACTTAACAACTACAACAACAATGTAAAAGAAATGAAGGCAGGCATACAACAGAATCTTGTAGACCAGTGGTCACTGAAGCACTTTTGAAGGTTGTTCAAAGATAAACAGCCAACATGTCCATCAACAGATGAATGGAGATACACCATGAAGTCAGAGCACACACTAGAACATGGCTCTGTCCTAGAGAGAAATGACCCATGTGGCACGTTCATGCCCAGTGAAAGAAATCAGTTGCAAAAGGATAAACGTTCTGTGATCTTAGTTATATGAAATAAGCAAAAATGTGGGAACCAGATTGTTAGTGGTTATCAGGGATGCGGGACTCCTGGTGTGGCGCTGTAGGATAAGCACTGGACTGGGTACCACCAGCAGTTCAAAACCGCCAGCTGCTCCTCAGAAACCCTGTACAAGGTCACTCTGAGTCGGAATCAACTCAACAGTACAAAACAACAACTCCCCCAGGGATGCGAGGGAGGGAGGAAAGGGGAGGTTTTGTCTAGGGGCCACTGAGTTGAGTGAAGTTAGTGCTGGAATGATTTGGAAAAGGATATGGAGAAGGGTTGTACAACCTGAAGAATGAAATCAAGACCACTGAATTATGCATGCAGAAATTGATTTTGATATACACACCAGGGGACTTTAAGGGAAAAGATAATGGGATTTTTCCACAAACTTTTTAAAGCCCCTTCATATTTTCACCACAGTAAAATAAAATCTAAGGAGCTTTCCTCTAAATAAAACAAATCTAAATACAAAGTAGGGGTTTACTGTTCTGTAGCGCCTCTCTTGTTCTGAATCAAATGAAGGATGCATTTAAATAATGAACACATCTGCCTCCTTCCCTCCCCTCCCTGCAGGACCCTGCTCTCTGCTTATCAAGGAGACAATGAGGTCTGAAGATCCAATTCACTCCCATCCTTCCTGGCTTTTGGACCTGGGCAAGTCACTATTGTTGTTGTTGTTGTTAAGTGCCGTGGAGTCGGTTCGGGCAAATCACTAGGAGTTCCTAATCTTCAATTTCAAAACAGAAACAGACAGCACAATGTGAGATGATAATAAAGCGATCAGTTTTAACATCTATTAAAGACTTCTTACGTACTTTATTTGGAGTCCTTGTGTGCCGTTGTGGGCTAACGCGCTGGACTGCAAAGTCGGTTTGAACCTCAATATCAGCAGACCGAGTTCACCAGATGCCAATCAGAAACCCTATACAGGGTCGCTATGGGTCAGAGCCGACTCGACAGCACTGAACAGCAACAATAGGTCGTCTATCTAATTCAAACTGGCTGCAACCATACATTGACGGGGAACTTTCAGAGGTTTGAGCTGGATTCAGACGAGGACATGGACCAAGGGATTATCATGGCTGACATCAGATAGATCTTGGCTAAAAGCAGAGAATACCAGGAAGATGTCTACCTGTGCTTTACTACCTATGAAAAGGCTTTCGATTGTGTGGATCATGACAAGCTATGCACAACACTGTGGAGAATAAGCATTTCAGAATCCTTAATTGTGCTCATGAGGAACATGTATATAGACCAAGAGGCAGTTGTTTGAACAGAACAAGAGAACACTGAATATTTTTAATTAGGAAGAGTTGTAGTCTTTCCTCAGACTTATTCAATCTTCATGCTGAGCAAATAATCCAAGAAGATGGACTATATGAAGAAAAACTGGAGCTCAGAGAGGTGAATTAAGCTGTCCAGGGTAACACAGCTATGAAGTCTGGCTTTGAACCCTCAGTAGGTTACCTGGGCTCTAAACAACCCACTGTTGGCAGGTTGTGCATCTAAGAAAAGCAGACTGAATTCAGGTAGCAGCTGCCATCCTAATGTTTTTCAATTCTGACTCGTAGCGACCCTGTAGAGGGTTTCTGAGGAGAAACTGGTGGGTTTGAACTGACAACCTTGTAGTTCAAAGTCCAGTGCTGATCCTACAGAACCATCCCAGGAGTCCACTATCACAATGCTGTTGTTGTTGTTAATTGCAGTCAAATCAGTTCTGACCCATAGCGACCCTGTATAAGGTTTCTGAGGAGAAGCTGATGAGCTTGAACCACCAGACATGTGATTCAAATCAACTTTGCAGTCCAGCACATTAACCCGTAGCGCCACACCAGGACTCCGTTTTAAGGAGGGTGAGCAAGTGTCTTTGAACTGTACCATCCTGACGCTCCAGTAGTGGTTCTGTGCTGTGGCGTCTATTCCGACTCATAATGACCCTGTATGGGGTTTCTGAGGCAGTAAATCATTATGGGAGCAAAAAGTGTCATCTTTTTCCCATGGAGCAGCTGGTAGATTTGAACTGCTGACCTTGCAGTTAGCAGTTTGTGCTTTCTTTTTTCTCCTAAATAGAATTTACCTATGTGGAGCTCTTAATAAAGCTATGTTTGACCAGGATCCAGTACTCAGTGAAGCTATTTAGACAAAGCACTGTGCCATCTCATAGCAAGACAACAAGTCCCCCTGCCCTCCCCCTACACCGCCACTGCCTTCCTCTCTTTGAAGAGTTGCCAATTTTCTTACTAACACACTGCCAGGACTTGGCATGGTCCACCCTGAGAGCTGAGAGTATAGTTTCATTTTAATTTTTTAAACGTGTGCTTCAATTGAAAAGAAAAAGGCAGAGGAGAAAAGGTAAAACAAGGGAAGAGCCTCAAGATCTTTTTAGCACCCATTAAAACAATCAATTCAGAGCTGAGGCTGACGCAGTTTCCTCAAACGTCAAGCAGTTATTTTCTATCACAAGAAAAAGTTCAGTTAGACAAGCAACCAATTCAACAACTCCTCCAGATTCTGGGAATTCAGCATTATAAATCATCGCTAAAAAAATTGGCATTAATAATAACAACCACTTGGGCCCAGTGTTTCATCCTCTTGTATATAGGATCACTGAGTAGGAACCGACTCAATGGCCCCTAACAACAGCATTAACAATTATAATTACTAACATTTTTTACAGTTCAGCGTGCTAAGTGATTTTTATGTATATACAGTCACATTGAGTCCCCATAATCCTGTGGGGTAGGAACTATCAGTATCCCCATTTTGTTGTTGTTGTCAGGTGCCATCGAGTCGGAACCGACTCATAGCGACCCCATG
>NW_006408541.1:4727610-4734906 GCF_000296735.1 Chrysochloris asiatica | reverse complement strand
CGGAAGTAGTTTGTCACTCTTTCTTCCTAGTCTGTCTTTGTTTTGTAGCTCATCTGAAACCTTTCCACCATGGGTGACCCTGCTGGTTATTTAAAACACCAGTGGCATAGCCCTCAGAATCACAGCAACTCAGACCACCACAGCTCGACAGACAGATGAGTGGTGATTTTACAGATAAGGAAATCGAGGCTAGGAGAGATTGAGTGATTGACCCTGTTTGTCTGTAACAGCAAGGATTTGAAACCAAGCCTGAGTACATGCCTAAACTGTTAACCACTCTCTGTACCAAGAGCCAGCATCCGTTTTCTGTAAAGGATCAGATAGTAAATATTTTCAGCTCCAAAGGCCTTACAATCTTTGTTGAAACTGCTCAACTCTGCCCTTATAACATGAAAGCATCCATAGATGAATGAGTGTGGCTATGGTCCAATAAAACTTTATTTAGACAAACAGGTTGCCAGTTGGATTGGGCCCAAAGGCAGTAGCTTGCCAATCCCTAGTCTATTACTTCATTGAGAAGAGCAGATTTGAACTGAGTCTGTTAAGGACAGACTAGATTTCAACAGATAAAAAGAGGACAGAAAGAAAAGTATAAGGATTTCTGTTGTTGTAATGTTGTTAATAAGTGCCATCGAGTCAGTTCCAACCCATAGTGATTATAGAATTATGTCTGCCTTATATTAGATTGCAAGGGAACTAAAAACAAAAGATATTTGACTTAAGGTTGCTAAAGCAAGAAATCAAACCAAGAAAATGTATTGGCTCCCAAGTTTGTTAAGCACAAGTGATGAGGTTTCTTTAATATGCTGATCTGTATGCAAACGACCAGAAGTAAGACCACCTTCAGGTGTGGCTTGAAGCAGGTGCTTCATTAATATCAGCCAGAAAGTGACTTCATTTGTTCAACAAACATTTATGGAATTCATTTTCACAGCTGCCTGTGTACACCCAGGGTTTCCCAGTGAGGACAGTCCTGCTTTCTAGAAATTTCCAGTCCAATGGGTGCCACCATTAGGAGAGAGCCCGTGGAGAACCCACACAGCAGAAAATGGAGGTGAGAAATGAAGAGAAGTAATTGGAGATTTTGATTTAGCTCCTGTGTCCAGCAACACCTGAAGCTAGATCGCCTCCACTAGGATTTTTTTCATTCCATGAGTCAATCTCTTCCTTTGTGTTTGCTTGCTTCTTGCTGGATCACTTTGTCAAATATCAGCTCAAATATTCCTTCTTCACAGACACCTATGGTGATGGTGCCCCAGTACAGGGTTTCTGAGTTAGAAATATGTACAGGAACAGAAAGCTTCATCTTTCTTCAGTGGAGAACTGGTAGATTCGAACAGCTGACCTTTCCGTTAGCAGCCCAACTCATAACCCACTATGCTACCAGAGCTCCTAGAGAAGCCTATACTGACCATCCAACATAATATTGTCCCTTGCTGATGCAAATAGTTAATGTACTTGGCTGCTAACTAAAAGGCTAGAAGTTCATGTCCACCAAGAGGCTACTATCAAGCAAGGTCTGGCGATCCACTTCTGAAAACTTAGTCATTGAAACCCTATGGAGACTATGGCCCTTAGACACCCTTCAGGCCAGGAACTGAACTCACCCTTGATTTAAGTTTCAGCCAAGCAATAGACAAGCCTACAAGGTGAACAATGACAAAGGATCCCTGGTGGCATTGTGGGTTAGGTATCTGAGGTTCAAACCCACAAGCCGCTTCATGGAAGAAAAGATTTAGTCTGAGAAACCTTGTGAAGCAGTTCTACTCTACCCGATAGGGTCGTTGTGAGATGGAATTGACTTGATGGCAATGAGTTGGTGGGTTTTTAGAACTATCAGCCATGCGAGCTCAACAAGGCAGCATCTTCCCCGGGAGAGCGCTCAGAATGTGAGAATGGATAGGAAAGAACCAATGGAAACAGGAAACACAGGAAGAAAGTTACGTTATGTTGTGGAGGTTACAATCAATGCCACAGAACAAAACGTGTGTGGACTGCTCAGTGAAGACTCAATTTGCTCTGTAAACTTTCTCCAGAACCCCAATAAAAAGTGTTTAAAAAAGAAAACCCTGTGGATCCCAGTTCTACTCCAACACACTCAGGATCTCTCTGAATCAAGAACTGATTTCATGGCGACTGTTCGTCGCTTTCTCTTACACCTGCTAAAGCCTCCAAAACTTTTCTTTTATAGCTCTGATCACCACTGCAATTAAATCATGGAGTTACTTTTCAATGGGTTATGTGTTGGGTTGCCAACTGCATGGATAGCAGTTCAAATCCAGCAGCCACTCTTCAGGAGAAAGATGAGACTTTTTGCTCCCATAAAGATTTAGAGCCTTGGAAACACTATACAGGGTTGCTACGAGTCGGAACTAACTTGAGGGCACGCAGCAATAGCAGCAGTTACTTTCTAAACAGCTGCCTTGCCTGGGAGATTGGGGATTGGGTTTGATTTTATCTTGCTGGTCCATAGATGGGTACTCAATTATTTTATTTTATTTTAATAAAAGGAAAACTCTGTTACAATGGGATCCTGAGTCTGTTCAGGCCCTTTCATCCAGTCTCCTGGCAGTATCAGTCTATGTCTAAGTGGGATCATCTCGTGAGAAGCTGGGGCCAGAGGTCAGGGCACAGGGAATGGCCCTTCTTCACTGAGGGGTCTCAGGAGGATGGCTGGGGTGCTTCGTGGTTTCTGTCTTCCATGCTTCCATTCTGTTTTTTCCATACCACCAGCACAGCTGCTTTCTGGCCTCCATCCCAAAATGCATCTGGGATGAGACATAATCTTCTCACTTCCAAAAGATGCACTTAGTGTAAAGTCACAGGTATCAAAACCCAGACGATGTTCTATTTATGGTAATTGCTCCAAAGTTCTACCAAGGCGTCTCAAAAAGCCTAAGTGTTGTCTGGAGTGAACAGGGGCAGAGCATAATGCAGCCCCACCCCTTGTCTCTCCCTCTTCATCTGTGTCCCTCTATCCCATAACGAAAGGCGACCACCAGCTACAGATGTCCTGTTTTCCTTTCTTGTTTCCAGTGAAAGGTGATCAGCGTCTCAGCGTTCAAGTCTCCCAGTCTGATCTCACAAAAGCAACTTATGTAATATTTGTCATTGTCAACGTTCAAGAAGAGAACACAGGTAGCCCACCCCATCCCACCCCACTCAACCTCTAAAAAACACATTCTTTCATAATTTCATCTGTCTGCTAGGTTTTCTGACAAAGATAGATTGGGGGCATGGGTGGTAATACACTGAGGGATACTCCCTTCTTGTTTGAAGGTAATGAGTAGATTTCAACACTGACGGATTCAATAACAAGAGATTACATTGCTGAGTGAGTTCCCAACAACGAATCCAACAAAAGGCACAGAGCCTCATCCATGACCATGCCTGACCTCTGCACTCATTCTTGCCTCAGTCCCTACAGCACACCACTAAGCAACATCCAAACACCACCCACAGCATGCTTATAATTCCAGAGGGTATGGTACCAGGAGCTCCGCAAACTTACATTGTAGTGCTGCAAAGGATCAGGTTGTTGTTGTTGTTAGGTGCCGTTGAGTCAGTTCTGACTCATAGCAACCCTTTCTATGCACAACAAAGCAAAAACACAGCTGGGGACTACACCATGCTCCTAATGTTTGTCATGTGTGTGTGGCAGCTCATTGTTGCTGTCACTGCATCAATCCTTTGTGTTGGGGGTCTTCCTCATTTTTACTGACCCTCTATTTTACCAAGGATCATGTCCTTCTCCAGGGACTGGTCCTTCCTGATAACGTGTTCAAAGTGTGAGAGATGAAATCACACCATCCTCGCTTCTAAAAAACATTGCTGCTATACTTCTTCCAAGACAGATTTGTTCATTCTTCCAGCAGTCCACAGTACATTCAATATTCTCCTCCAACACCGTAGTTCAAATGCTTCCATTCTTCTCTGGTCTTCCTTATTCATTGTCCAACTTTCACATGCATATGAGGTACCTGAAAACACCATGACTTGGGCCAGACACACATTAGTCCTCAAGTGGCATTTTAGTTTAACACTTTAAAGAGACCTTTTGTAGCAGTGCAGTCCAGGTGTGATTTCTTGACTGTTGCTTCCAGGACCAGGATTTGGGATTTTCCTTGAAAGATCTTTTATTCTTCCCACGGATAGTTTTTGAGCATGTTCTGCATGCTAGACAGCACAGGAGACACAATGGTGATATGGAAAGAGAGCTAACATTGTAGGCGGTTAGCTCTTCTAGAGGTTAATCCCTCCTGTTGGCATGGCTAAAGATAAGAGACTCAGACAATGTTCTGTTGTGATAGAGAAGTAGATTGCCAGGTCTTTCTTCCTAGTCTCCCTTAGTCTGAAACTTCTCCACAATGGGTGATCTGTTTATGTTGGAAATACCAGTGACATCGCTTCCAGCAACACACAAGCCACCATAGGGCAACACACTGAGAGACAAGCAGCAGATAGTCCAGGGATATGCCCAGCCAAAGGAAACTTCCATAGGGACATAACTCTGCATTTTGACTCCTCAGTTCATTCAAACCTTGGAAGTCACCTCCTCAGAGAAGACTTCCTTGACCCCTAGAGTAGCCTCCTGTTTCTCACCTTTCACTACCTGAAATCATACTACTTACACCTTTGTATCTCTTGGCTTATAAAACATGTATGTTTCATGAGACTCGGGATTTTGTTTTGTGTTTTCCTTCTAGCAGCACCTAGAACCCATGCTGTTGTTAATGTCATCGAGTCGGTTCTGACTCATAGCGACCCCGTATAGGGTGTCCAACGAGTGGTTGATGGGTTTGAACTGCCGACCTTGTATTTAGCAGTCTAGTGCTTATCCTATACGCCACACCACGACTCCAGAACCCATTGTTATTGCTAAGTGCCGTTGAGTAGGCTCCAACTCACAGCGACCATGTTTAGGGTTTCCAAGGAGCAGCTAGTGGATTTGAACTGCCTACCTTGTGGTTAGCAGTTCATTGCTTATCCTTCAAAGCCACACTAGGCCTCCATAGTATTCAATAAGTATCTGTGGAATTAATCAATGAATTGGGCTGGTTTTTGAAGGGTCAGTAGTGGTTAACCAGGAGAAGGGAAAAGGAAGAAAAATTCTAGAGTCTACTACAAAAACCTGCTGGTGGGCAGGGTCATGGCCATGGGAGGAGCTGAGCAATAGTGGGAGGAGCCTGGGGAAAGGTGAGCTGAAAGCCCAGGCAGCTAAGGAGTAATCTATGCTGGGTTGCTGTTGGTAAATGCCACTGAGTGGGTTCTGCCTCATCGACCCTGTGAAGGGTTTCCTAGGGCAGAGTCCTAGTGTGGCACTGTGGGTTAATATGCTATACTACAAACTCAGTTTGAACCACAAGGTCAGCAGTTCAAGCCAACCAGCTGCTCCTTGGAAACACTATACAGGGTCACTATGGGTCAGAAATGACTTGACGGCACTTAACAGCAACAAGAAGAGGCAGCTGGTCCATTTAAAACACTGACTTTCCATTTCCAGTCCAGTGCTTATCCTATAGCGCTCCATCAGAAGTACGCTGGGTAGGTGGGGGAGTGAACCCTCTAGCTGCAGAGAGACCCCGGAGCTGAGTTAGGAGCCAATATAGAGTCAAGAAACAGAAGGGCAGCTTGGCCTGGACAAACAGTGGTGGACAGACATCAGAGGCTCAGGACCTACAAGAGGCTAAATCCACAGGACATAGTGAAGGGGTGTTTATGGAAAGGCAGGGAGACGGGGCTGAAACAACAGTGCTGTTCAGTTGAATCCAACTCATGGCCCCATGTGTGTGTCAGAGGAGAACTGTGACCAAGAAGGGTTTTGTTTTTGTTATTTATTGTGGTGAAAACATTCACCAATGCAACACCTTCCACATTTACAACCCAGCGGCATTGACGGTATGGGCTATGTACCACCATGATCGTGACCCTTTCCAAAGTGTTCTGCCACCATCAACATAACACCAACACCCTGTAAACAGAACCTGCCCCTCCCCTTACTCCAGAGAGCTTGGGGGTTTTTTTGGGGTTTTTTTTGGCGGAGGGGAGATAATTGGCTTTTATTGCTGTCTCACCTTTACTTTGTAAGTAAGTGTGTACGTGTGTGCGTGTGCAGTGGTGAAAACGCACCACCTCAACAATCTTCACCTGTACAATTCACGAACCCCGATTACATTCAGGTCATACAACCATTCTCAATAACCTTTTTTCTCAACCAGCCTACTGTCCCCTAGGAGTCCTAGAGTGGCACTGTAGGATAAGCACTGGACCACAAGCTCAGTTAGAACCATAAGTTAGGTGGTTCAAACACACCAGTAGCTCCTCAGAAACCCTATACAGGATCACTAGTCGGAACTAACTCGACAGCACTTAACAACAACACAGTGTCTCCTAAGTAAGAAGTATCCCTTTTCCCCTCCTTCCCACCCTGGTGTTCACTAATAATCCTTGTTGTGACTAAGTGCCATCAAGTCAGTTCCGACCTATAGGAACCTGTATATAGGGTTCATTGACTTAATGGCACCTAACAACAACAACAACAACAACAGGAGCAGCTGGTAAGCTTGAACCACCGACCTTGTGGTTCAAACTAACTTTGCAGTCCAGCACATTAACTCTCATCATCACATCAGGACTTAGTTTCTATATATTTGCTTATTTCTTATAAGTGAGATCCTATTGTTTGTCCTTTGGCAGTTGACTTCCTTCTCAGCATAATGTTTTCAAGGCTCATGCAAGTTGTGGCATCAGAAGTGTACCTCAGGTAGGGCAGGCATGGTGTGTACTCTGGGCACCACTCAAGGTGTCAGGGGTGACACTGAGCAGTGACTATTTGCCATGGCAGTTCCATTGCCAGCTGTGAGAGACCATCTCACAGTTTAAAACGAATTTCCATGGCTACTATTTCCCACGGATACCCAGGACTTCATTTTTCTTTATGGCTGAGTTTTCAAGCACCAGCTTTTTGGAAGCAGATCGCCAGGTATACTCTGAGTGGACTTCACCCAGGGAGGAAGAGAAGGATTGCGAATGTCTCCCAGGTTTCTTTCAGTGAGCAGCAAGGTCCCACCTGCTGGCCACATGCCTCTCCTCCCAACTCCAAGAGAAGCTGAGGAAATGCCAGTGAGTACTTTGTGATCCCATCCCAGCCCCACCACCTTCCCAAGAGACAGCTCACATCTAGCTGATATGAATTGAGGGGAGACGCACAAGAATGCCCAAACTTGCAGACAGTACCCATTTGACCTAGACTCGATGGCTTGATAATTAGAACTCGACTAGAGGAAGATAAAAAAA
>NW_006408541.1:4701194-4726845 GCF_000296735.1 Chrysochloris asiatica | reverse complement strand
AAAGAGAGAATAGAAGCAAATACTGTTGAATGATGATGCATGGAGGAGACTGTCATCATTGCAACGAAATGATGAGTGTAAAACTGATGTTCCCCCATGTGAACTATCACTCAATTTCACAATAAAAACTTAAAAAGAGACAGCTCAGCTCTCCCCATCCGACTCACCATTGCGAGCTTCTCTCACCAAATTCCAGACATCCTGGGTACTCAGGTGCTTCTTTGTCATTATGTTCCTGATGTCCTGACAGCAGGTCTCAGAGGGGCTTGCTGCTAACTCACCGAGGGGTGGGTGCTGCCTACAACAGAGACAGCTCCAGGATCCGCAAACATTACAATTCCACTCATATTCATGCTTTATCAACAAGCCAACTTGTGGGTTTACTCCACCTTTGAAGCCCATCGAGAGCCCTGACGCATCAGATAGATAGATAGGCCTTTTGTACAGTTTCACAATACAGGATGCCTCTGGTTGGAAGGCAAAAGGCTAGAAGAAAACCTTAGTTACCTAGTCTAGCGTGAGAGGGGAAGATGAACTGATAATGTGTGTTTGTTGGGGTTAGTGCTCAAGTTGAGGAGCAAATGTGGGTGGCTTACTGAGAGGAGAAAGGAAACAAGTGTGGGGTAGGCCACCCTCTCCAACATGCATGGGTATCCATCCACACACACATGCGTGCATGCATGACCCTAAAACAGCAGCAGCCAGAACCCTTCCCCGATGCCACCACCACTTGCTAGTGTGCACGAACGACAGAGAGCTACGCTTCCCTCCAATGTGCTCAAACTAAGCTGAGAGCAGTTACTAGGTTCGGAATGACATCGTACACTGCTCAAAACAACAACAACAACTGTTCTGAGACAGATGCAAGGGGAAGGCCCCTAGGGCTGAGGAGCTGGTCTGAGTCTGCCTGCACATTTTTTATTCCAGACCAAGGCTCTGGGAGCAAATCTGCTCAGGCAAAGAGGTGGGTACCCTGCCACGCCCTCCATGCTCTCAGCCACTGGCAGCAGTTGCGGGAGCCGAGGATGGAGAAGGAACTGAAGAGTCCAGCCCTCAAGCATCTATGCACCCCACTCTGCATGCAGGCTAGGTTAGGTAACTGGCCAGATTGTAACAGAGGTTCACCGAGAACTGTTTTGGCTCTTCAAGCATCAGCTGACAAAGGAATGCTGCTTTCTCTCTGATTTCAGCCTGGGTTCAATTTTCAGCTCTGCCAGTTACTGTGGGATGAGAGGTGAGTCACCAAACATCTCTGAGCTTCCCCCATAGTTCTCTCTGAAACCGGAATAAAAGATAATTACTGTCCCACTCTGGGTCCTACATTCCATATTGATTAAAGGCGGTAATACACGTGAGGCCACTAACAGCCTCAGAAGTTCTCATTCTGTGTAATTAACACTTGTTGTTTTTGTTGTTGTTAGGTGCTGTCCAGACAGCTCCAACTCACAGCGACCCTCTGCACAACAGAAGAAAACACTGTCCGGTCCTCGGCCAACCTCACAATCGTTACCATGCATGAGCCCATTGCTGCGGCCACTGTGCCAGTCCATCTCATTGAGGGTCTCCCTCTTCTCTGATCCTCCACTTTACCAAACATGATGTCCTTTTCCAGGGACTGGTCCCTCCTGATCATATGTCCAAAATATGAGAGACGAAGTCTTGCCATCCTGACTTCTAAGAAGCATTCTGGTAGCACTTCTTACAACACAAATGGATTTGTTCTTTTGGCAGTCCATGGTACCTTGAATATTCTCCTCCAACACCATAACTCAAATACATCAATTCTTCTATGGTTTTCCTTATTCACTGTCCAACTTTCACATGCATATAAGTCTATTGAAAATGCCATGGCTTGGGTTAGGCGCACCTTAGTCCTCAAACAGACATGTTTTCTCTTGAATACTTTAAAGAGGTCTTGGGTAGCAGATTTGCCTAATGCAATTCATCCTTTGATTTCTTGACTGCTGCTTCCATGAGGGTTGATTGTGGATCTGAGCAAAATGAAGTCTTTGACTACTTCAATCTTTTTTCCATTTATAGTGATATTATTTATTGGTCCATGGTGAGCACTAAATGACCCCTGGTGGCACAGTGGCTAAACATTCAGCTGCTAACTGAAAGGTTGGTAGTTCAAACCCACCAGGCACTTTATGGGAGAAAGCCAACTTCTATAAAGATTTATAACCTCAGAAACCCTGTGGGGTGGTTGTCTCTTCCGTAGGGTCACTATGAGTCAGAACTGACTCCATAACATCAGGTTAGTGCATATTATGCTAGATTCTGATCTAAGCCCTCGATAAATACGACCACATTTGATCCTCAAAACAACCCTCTGAGGCCGATGCTGTCCTTACGGCTATTTCACAGGCAAAGAAATGAAGACACAGGGACAAGGACTTTGGTCAAGGTTCTGCCTAGCTCCAGAGCCCACTCCCTTAACCACTTACTGCTCATCAGCGATCACGAAATGGTCATAATTCCCACTGTTTCAGCTCCTCATATCAAGTACTCTTCAAATCCTGTGGCTTTTTCACTCCCATGATGCATCTCACTCAATCTTCTTTCCATTCCCACCACCTTCACCTTAGAGCAGGCTTCCATCCGCCACGCTGACTTATGGCAAAAAGTCCACCACTCTGTTCTCCCTCTGCCCGCGTTCATCCACCTGCTCAGCCTGCTCAGAGTCCTTCGAGGTTCCCTGGTGCCTGTAGGATGAAGCCAAACTCCTTGTGGGTCACCACATTCCCTGCTGTTCCCCGTGATCTTCCTGCTGGCCCCCTGCCATGAGTGTCTTCTCTGTTCTTCCTGTGTTTGGACATCCTTGCTGTGACTAGGTAGTGGGTCGGGCTGGATCCGATTCACGGCAGGCCCACATATAAACTTTGTAATTCTGCACTGTTGTCATGATCGTTAGAACACCTGAGTCCATTGGTGTGGTCACTGTGGGTTTTTCAGTGACTTCCAACCTAGAAGGCTTCTTTTCCTGCACTATTTTGGGCAATATTCTGTTGGAACAGACAGGGTTTTCATTGGCTAGTTTTGAGCAGTCAATAGCTAGTCCTTTCTCCCTTATTTGCCTAGGCTAGACGTCCCCTTGAAACTTGTCCTCTCTGGTGACCCTTCTGGTATGTGAGACACCAGTAGCATAGCTTCCAGCATCATAGAAACACAGAAGCCACCAGAGGACGATAGAGTGTCATCCTTCACTGTCCACAGCTCAAGCCTAGGGCTGAGATTTAACTGAGCGTCCCACTGACAGACTGTGAATGAAGGAAAAGAATTCAATAGGAAGGGTGCCCAGGGGAAGACAAATCTAATAGCACAGTAGTGAATGGACTAAGAAAGAGAGCAGAAACAGAAACCCAGGGAAGCCAGAGCTGCAGCCATTGGTCAGCTATAACTCCTTCTTTACATTTGGTAAAAATAAAAAACTAAAATGTTAAAGTGGTCTCAGCTCTGAAAGGGCTCACCATAGGAGATGCTAAGCAGAGCAGGAGAAAAATGAACACTAAAACTCAAAATAATAGTAATAAAAGACCAGGCTTACTGATCTGATAGAGACTGAGAGAACCCCCAAACTAAAGGCATTTAGACACACCTGAAGTCTGGAACTGAACTCATCACCCGCCCCACACACACACACACAACCACCACCAATGGCTAAACTTTCAGCCAAACAGGTGCCTAAGGTGAACAACATCACCAAGGAAGTATGCACTCCCCAAAACAACCAGCCTTACAAGATCAAGGACAGCATTTACCCAGGAATAAATCTCAGAATCCTGGTGTGGCGCTGAGATAAAGCACTGGACTTCAAAGTCAACTTGAACCACAGGGTAGGCAGTCCAAACTCACCAGCTGCCCCTTGGAAACCCTAACGGGGTCACTATGAGTCGAAACCAACTTGACAGCACTTAACAACAACAACAACAAAGCTCACAAGGCAGGAAGGGACAGGAAAGAAGGATGAATGGAAAAGGGAAACACAGGGAGGAAGCGAGGAGAGGGCTGTTCCATTGTGAGGATTGCAGTCAACATCATGAATCAAAATGTGTACCGATTGCTGAATGGAAAACCAATCAACTCTGTAAACTTTCACCAAAAGCGCAATAAAAATTTTAAAAAGAGGTCTCAAGATGGTGTCCAATAAATCAAATGTAACTGATAGACATGTTTTCTTGACTTGGTGCTTTTGTTTCAATAAGAAGAATTCACATGAAAATTCAGATTTCTAGCTTCTCTTTAAAATGAGAGGACTTAATCAACACTCACAGAAGCAACAGTCAATCAACACTCGTGGAAGCAGCAGTCAAGAAATCAAATGACTATTGCATTAGGCAAATCTGCTGCACAAGATCTTTTTAAAGTGTTGAAGAGCAAAGATGTCAGCTTGAGGACAAAGATGCACCTGACCCAAGCCATGGTATTTTCAATAACCTCATATGCATGCAAAAGCTGGACAGTGAGTAAGGAAGACCGTAGAAGAATTAATGCATTTGAGTTACGGTGTTGGAGGAGAATATTGAAAGTGCCATGGACAGCCAAAACAACCAATAGATCCATTTTGGAAGAATTATAGCCAGAGTGCTCCTTGGAGGCCAAGATGGCCAAACTTCATTTCCCATAGTTTGGACGTATTGTCAGGAGGGACCAGTTGCTGGAGAAGGATATCATGTTTGGTAAGGCGGAGGGTCAGAGAAAAAGAGGAAGACCCCCCAACGAGATGGATTGGCCAAGTGGCAGCATCGATGGACTCAAGCATGGCAACAGTAGTGAGGTTGGCCCAAGATCAGGCAGTGTTTCGTTCTGCTGTGCATAAGGTCGCTATGAGTCGGTACTGACTCGATGGCACCTAACAACAACAACAGTCAACTCTAGACTCACATTCTGTCATGGCAACAATCACCGGGTCTGAACAGCAGATGTTGTTGAGACTCTACTTTGCCACAGTCCTCAGCATTCCCTAGTGCCTTCAGTAGCATTAGTGGTTTTCTTATCAGGGCCTTGGGGATGCCACAATTCAGCACTTGGCTGTTAGCCAGAAGGTTGGTGGTTCACACCCAGCGGCTCTGAGGTTGGAAGACCTGGAGATGTACTTCTGTAAGGATTACAACCAAGAAAACCTCAGGAGCTGTTCTGATCTGTTCTACTCTGTCACGTGGGGTCATCATGAGTTGGAATCACCTCAACAGCACCAACAATGTTGCTTTTCTTGGAAGAGAAAGATATTTTGTGTAACTAAGATTCTGTCATAAGGTGAAAAATCAAAGAGATCAAGAAGGATGCAAGAGTAACTCAAAACACAGTACTACAAATCACAGACACCTTTCTTAAACAAAATATCCAATGTAAAGCTACTGTGTCCTGACATATCCTCCACCCAGGTCTGTACACTTCTGAAATCAATGTTTCCATCTTCCTAGTAGCATAGTGGTTACGCACCGGGCTGCTAATCTCACGGTCAGCAGTTAGAAACTACCAGCTGTTCCACAGGAGAAAGAGAAGGCTTTCTGCTCCCATAAAGATTTACAGCCTCAGAAACCCTGTAATCGACCCCACGGCACATCACAACAACAACCCCTTCCTCAAAGCCTTGGTGGAGCTCTGGGTTAGGCATTGGGCTGCTAAGCAGTTCAAACCCACCACTCCACAGGAGAAAGATGCGGTTGTCTATTCCTGTAAAGAACTGCAGTTGGTTCCAACTCACAGCGACCCTCTATAGGGTTTCCAAGGAGCATCTGGTGAGTTTGAACCACTGACCTTTTGGTTCACAATCCAGTGCTGATTCTACAGAGCCACACCAGAAGTCCTTATAAAGAATTACAGGCTCTGAAGCCCTAAGGAGCAGTTCTTCTCTGTCTTATAGGGTTTCTGTGAGTCAGAATCGGCTTAGGAGCAGTGGGTAACCCTTCCCCCAAGAATTCTGTGCTGTTCGATTCACACCACATCAAAGAGGCAAAAGTTTTGTCATCCTTGAGGGGCCCAAATTGTGTTCCCTTTTAAATGTTCTTTGAATTGCGGGCACAAAAGGAAGTCTGAAGGGGATCGTAGGGTGGCTGGGATAAGGTTTCCCTATGAAATTCTCCTTACTACCTTCAATGAATAGCTGGGTTATTGTAATGGAAACAAAGTCCTCAGCACAACC
The DNA here is from genome assembly GCF_000296735.1 of Chrysochloris asiatica. Classification (NCBI taxonomy): domain Eukaryota; kingdom Metazoa; phylum Chordata; class Mammalia; order Afrosoricida; family Chrysochloridae; genus Chrysochloris; species Chrysochloris asiatica. Next base: position 4,720,700 of record NW_006408541.1, on the reverse strand, counting down.
TGTCTACATGTTTGTTTGTTTGTTTGTTTGTTTGTTTAATCACCTACTTGGCATTCGAAATGATGATCTTCCAAGCCCAGAACCTTACTGTCAAGACTTACTCTGCTTGACTCTGCTCCCATTCTGCTCTCTACACCAGAGGTGGAGAACATCCGGTCTGTGGGCTGTATAAGGCAAAGAGAAAGAGAAGTTGTCAAGGACTTCAAATCAAATGCCGTTTGATACAGCATTAGGAAAATCTGCTGCACAAGACCTCTTTAAAGGGTTCAAAAGCAAAGATGTCAGTTTGAGGACTAAGGTGTGCCTGACCCAAGCCATGGTATTTTCAATAACCTCATATGCATGTGAAAGCTGGACAATGAGTAAGGAAGACCATAGAAGAATTGATGCTTTTGAGTTGTGGTGTTGGAGGAGAATATTGAAAGTGCCATAGGCTGCGAAAGGCACCAACACATCTGTTTTGGCAGAAGTGCAGCCAGAGTGCTCCTTGGAGGCCAGGATGGCCAGACTTCATCTCTCATATTTCAGACATATTGTCAGGAGGGACCAGTCACTGGAGAAGGATATCATGTTTGGTAAGGTGGAGGGACAGAGAAAAAGAGGAAGACCCCCAGCGATATGGATTGGCCAAGTGGCAGCATCAACGGGCTCAAGAATGGCAACAGTAGTGAGGTTGGCCCAGGACCAAGCAGTGTTTCATTCTGCTGTGCACAGGAGAGCTCTAAGTCGGTACAGACTCGATGACCTAACAACAACAGCAATTCAGTGTTTCACCAAATAGAGCAGGCTAATCTTTAAGCTGATCATTTTGTATGACCCATGAATGATATTATACATTTTGGCAGAGAAAATGTTCTCCATCCCTGCTGTACTCCATGACTCACCAATATGCACGCCCTACAGACTTCCCTAATTTGCTTGTGCCTTATTCTTCTCTTTGCTCAACTGCTCACAGGGTGGTGGTGGTAGTGGCTGTGTGCCATCGAGTCAGTTCCGACTCAGAGCAAAGCAACCCTGTATAGGGTTTCCATAAATCTTCACAGGAGCAGAAAGCTTCATATTTCAGCTGGTGAATCTGAACTGCTGAGCTCACAGGCTAGCTAATCCCATAAACTCATTCTAAGTAAGGTAAGGACAGCTGATGATGGCTTCACATACTCTACTTCTTGAGTCACATTTCAACAGTAGCCTTCCATACTTAGAACCGGTGGTTATAAACGGGTGCCCTGAAGTCTAATGTTCACAACAGCTGAGCACTCAGGTGCTGATAGAAAGTTAGCTAACAGGCAGTTCAAACCACCTAGCAGCTATGCAAGAAAGAGGCCTGGTTATCCACTGCTATAGAGATTTGTTGTTGTTAAGTGCTGCTAAGTCCGTTCCGACTCACAGTGACCCTGTATAGTGTTTCCAAGGCTTTAAATCTTTATGGGCACAGAAAGCCTCATCTTTCTCCCACGGAGCAGCTGGCAGGCTCAAACCACAGATCTTGTGGTTCACAATCCAGTATTCATCATTTAGAGCCACCACCCTCCTCCTATAAAGATTGGAACACAAAAACACCACAAAGCCCACTGCCTTCTAGTGGATTCTGGCTCATAATGACCCTAGAGGGCAGAATAGGTGTTCCTTAGGGTTTCCAAGACTGTAAATCTTAATGGGAATTATCAACCTCAGCTTTCTGCCATACAGCAGCTGGTAGGTTTGAACTGCTGACCTTACATTTAACAGCCCAATGCTTTAACCCACTATACCACTGGGACTCCTTAAAGAATACAGCCTAGTAAAGCCCATAGGGTAACCAGCGCTGTCTGACACATGTGGTTGCTATGAGTTGAAACCAACTTGACAGCCACCAACAGCAACAAAGTTCTGCTTGAGTTCCTCTCAGGCACAACACTCTTGGCGTCTTGCTGTTGTTATGTTGTTGTTTAGTGTGGTGGAGTCAGCTTTGACTCATAGAGACCTTGTATAGGGATTCCAAACCTTTAAATCTCTTGTGGGAGCAGAAAGCATCATTTTTCTCCTATGGAACATCTGGAAACGGAAAATTCTCTATTGGAAGGTTGTCCTGTGCACTGCCGTGTGTTTAGTAGCATCCCTGGCCTCGGTCCGCTAGATTCCAATAGTACTTCACTTCTACTCTCAATCACAACCAAAACCATCACTATACACACAGGACCAAAATCACCCTACTTGAGAATCTCTGAATTAACCCAACTCGGTCCCACCCTGGCTATCTTGGGGCAGGGGGTGAAGAGTCTGGGTCCTCAGCTTTCACAACAGCAGGAATGGGACTGGAATTGTCCTCCACACCCATATAGTCTGGGTAATTTCCAAAACACTAAGTCAAGAGCCATTAAGGCCATGGTCAAGGCAAAGCTGAAAACCCACAAGCGCCCAGCCACTAAACAGCAAGGGTTTCAATCCTTGTAAACCAGGCAGTGGGGCTGAGAGATGGAGAGAGGGATCCCACGGAAGCTTTGCATCAGCCATCACCTGCCTTCCCCACCTGCTGTCCTCAGGCCACCCACCAACCAGGCTCTTCTCTCCACAAATCAAATGCACAGAAACAAGATGGGTTTCATGAGCGATTCTCCTGCCTGGACGCCCACCCCCTGGACTCTCTGGGCTTCCTAGCAGGACCTGGAAACCTTTTCACTGTGTGGAACGAGAACACAGGTTAGTTCTTTATGGACAGGAGAGCAGGTTTGTGCCTCCCGTTCCCACACTCGGTGTGCAGTGAATCTGTGCCGTGCAGCTGTTGCAGGCCGGAACTGCATGAATTTGCCACTGCACGCTGAGATCCATCTTTGCCACTGCACGCTGAGACACAGCCAAAGGGGTCATTCTAAACTTCCAAATCAAGGCCCACCAAAGCAAACAGCTTTTTAAAGCTCTCCAGATAACGAGGGAAAGAAGAAAGAGGGGGCACATAGAAAAAATGAGTATATTAAAAAAAAAAAAAAAAAAATCAAGTGTCTAAAGAACTTGAATGACCTCTAAATGTTAAGTCTGAATTTTAAGTCTGCTTTATATTTGCAATTCATTCTAAGCACACAATTACATCTTAAGTAGATAATCCTCAACAGAACCCTTCTTATGTAAACAGCCAGTAATTTTGATCTATTAGAATTAAAAGAAATTTCCTCAGGCCAGATCCTGCCATGTTTTAAGAAATATGCCTCCGTTCTTCCAGAAATAACTTTGCTTCAGGGACCCAATTAAACTTATCAAAAATGTAGGCTCTTCTGAATGCTAAACATGCAATATATTTTGCACCCTACCTTTACAAGTTATTTTTTTACAGGTTGGGAAACAAACAAACAAAAAAGCCACAAGCAAGGGGAAGAGTTTGAGAAAATCATATCATCCAAATTGTACACAAAATACACAGACGCCCTGTCATTGTGGAGACCAGGCAGGTTCGTTAGTGAACAGCGTTGAAGAAATTGCCAGATAGGTTTGTCAATGAAATGCTACAATTTTTGTGGCTTTGAAGTTTAAAATGTGGTGAGCACAGTTCACAGGAAGCATCATCAAGAAGCGGTTATTTGTTTCTGTGGCTGCAGAATTATGCAGTATCCCATATGGGCGAGCATCTTGTGCATTTGTACGCATGTTAATTATCCTGCAAGAAGTCTAACATTTCTCTGCGCAGTGCCGAGAATCAAGGGAAACAGTGAGGGAATGGTGATGGCAAGCTTTCAAACTCCTCAATCCTTGTGGCTCTAACCGTTGAAGGGAGAGGCCAACCGACGCAGCCAGGGAGTGGGATAGACAAATGGGTAAAGTGTTACACGTGAATAAAAACAGGTAAATGAAAACAGCTCTATTTGTGAGAGCTGTCAAAATATTTGCCAGCTTGATGAACGGGTGATGGCTCTGACATATTTCATTTAGCCAGGGGTTTTACTAGCAAACAAGAGTTGAGCAGGCTGACCTTTATCATCTTATAACAAGTCAAGACTATACCTGTCACTTGATTTCTGCTAGATGGCTTCAAAAGTGGGGGAAATGAAAACAAGAAGAAAGCCACCCTTGTCAATTTCCAGGTTGAACTAGCACCTAATTCTGCCTGTGTTACCTGATGAAACAGCCTGGCCCGGGACCTCCAGACTGTGAGGTTTGGGTGGGGTGGGAGACCTCTTGGAGCTATGATTACAGAAGCTAAGATTTCCAGATTTAAAAAAAAAAAAAAAAGTTATTTTTATTTATTTATTTTTTTCTTCCTATATAGTCTAATGCAGGGGCAGATGCATGTTTTTGGTAGAGGGCCAGATAGTAAAAAGCATTTTAGGAGATGCTGTAGCATAGTGGTTACGAATTGGGTTGTGAACCGCAAGGTCAGCAGTTCAAAACTACCAGCTGTTCCGCAGGAGAAAGATGAGGCTTTCTGCTCCCGTAAGGATTTACAGCCTCAGAAAGCCTGTACAGGGTTGCTATGTGTCAGAACCAACTCCACGGCACCTAACAACAACAACCATCTCAGTATCGGGCAGTGTTTCGTTCTGTTGTGTATAAGGTCACTATGAGTTGGTACTGACTCGATGGCACCTGACAACAACATGGTCTCGGTCACGAGTACTCAATTCTACTGTTGTAGCTCAAAAGCAGTCACCATTACTGGTCTGACCGAGACTGTTGGAACCCAAAGACTGTGGCCCTGAGTCACCTCTACTACAGGCCTCAAATTGAATTCAGCCTCATGGCTCAAGTTTCAACCTGACAGTAGACCGAAGTCTTAGTGTGGCACTGTAGGATAAGTTAACGGCAAGGTCAGCTGTTTAACCCTACCAGCCACTCCTCAGAAATGCTACACAGGATCCCTTTGAGTAAGATCCAGAGTGAACACAGTAACACCAGGAAGGTAAGCACGCCTTAGAACAATCAGTCAAAAGGGCAGCATTTGCCTGGGGAGAAAGCTGAGAGGTAGGAATGGGAGGGAAGGAAGCTAAACACAGGATCGAAGCTGAATGATGCTTTTTCTTACATTGTGGGAATTATAGTCAATGCCACCAAACAAAATGTGTATGGATTGTTGAATGGAAAACGAATTTGCTCTATACACTTCCACTCAAATCACACACACACACACACACACACACAAGTTTTAGTTTAACTGAATAAGTATGGCTGTGTTCAAATAAAAGTTTATTTACAAAAATGGGCAGAGGGGCTGGGTTTGGCTCTGGACCAAACTTTGGTGGCCCCATCTGTCCTCACAACTTCGAAGATACTACTGACTATCTAAGTTTTAACCAAAATCTCTCAAAGTGACAACTCTGAAATTTTGTTTCATGTTATTGTTATTGGTAAGTGCCATCGAGTTGGCTCCAACTCATAGAAATCCCATATAGGGGTTCCAAGAAGCAGCTGGTGGGTTTGAACTGCCAGCCTTGCAGTTAGCAGTCCAGTGCTTATCCTACAGCACCACAGAACTCTGTTGCTTCAAATAGGCAGGAGGGGATGACAACTATCCTAACTAACAACAGGGCTTGATTTGTTGGACTCCATCTTCCTGCCACACACATCCTAAAGTTTGTGTTTAAAACATGGATGGGCACCCTCCGGGCTAGTATGGCAGAACAGAAGACACTGGATAGCCCAGTGGCCCTCAGTCTCTGTCATGACTTGAGCAATTGTCTTCCTTCCTTCCTCTCTAATGGAAGCAAATATTTACCTTCTGCCTCCAGTTACACTGAACCACCTCCTCTAGCCCTGCACCCACCATACACATACCAGAGACCTCCCAAGTTGAAACTCAACAGCACTTAACAACAATACCAATGCACTGAAGGGTAGGTGTTTTTGTTTATTTTTGTTTTTGTTTTTTTTTTAAAGCATCACTTTTCTCCAAACTAAATCTTTCCAAGTTTCCAGTGTTTTCTAGAAGAGTTGACTTTGTGTGTGTGTTGCCAAAAGTCATTGTCCCACCACCTCTGTGGATTAACATGTAATCTGACCAGTTAATTAATTTGCTTTATAAAGTTCTTGAGTTCCAGCAGTCCCCAATTTACAACAGTTCAGTGCGTCCAGCTATCCTACTTCAATGACTGTATGTTCTGACATAAATCTGAATACCTCACTCTTATTTATATATATTTTCGTTTTCAAACAGACAGTGCTAACTGCAGTTCATCACAACTCAAAAACATCAGAAATCACAGTCTACCTAGAATCTGGAGTCCAGATTGTGGGCTAATGCTCTGGACTGCAAAGTCAGTTTGAACCACAAGGTTGGCAGTTCAAGCTCACCAGCCACTCCTCAGAAACCCTGTTCAGGGCCGCAATGGGTCAGAACCGACTTGACAGCACTTAACAACAACCTGTAATCTGAATTGACCCTGAACATGATTTTCCCCAGCACTATGTTTAAAATCTTTAAATAATGAGTTAATGTAGCCTCTAATTAATATCAACTTGTAAGGGTTGGATGTTTAAAAACCTCCCAGTGATGTAATTGGCATACAGGTGACCCCAGCCCACAGCCTCATGTCCTTGTATCCTGGCCCTGACTCCCAAGTGGACCAGCTGGGTCTGGCCTTGTTTAAGACTCCAGCCTTGTCATTCAGCCTCTGGATGTCCCCACTTTCTACCCCCACCCCCACCCTGTCCTCCCAGCCTGTGCAATGGTAGAAGCAATGAATAAGAAAGGTTTTGCTCCTGGAACCAGGTAAGGGAGCATTTTTCAGAGGCTGAAGGTGGCGTTTCAAGCCCTGGCAGAACCATTTAAATAACAAAGGTTAAGATTAGCCCTTTATAGAATCAGGTGAGGGGGGAAAAAATCCTCAGAGGCAGTGAAATGAGAAAGGTAACCATGGCTCCATTCTCTTACAATAGATCCGTTTTCCATCTTGCTAAGCACACACAACCATAATTATATTGCCTTCCGCTGACTTGTATACACACTTCCCCTGCCATAAACACACGCGCATCTCTATAGATGAAAACCGATTTTAATATAGAAACCCCGGTATCTATAATTCATGCTCTTTAGCCTTTACATATTTATTCTGCATTTTAATTAAGGCCAAAATCTGAATACTTTAGATGGATGGTTTCTTTTTTCTTCTATGCATAGCTTATAGGCAAATTACCTGGCAGAAGCCCAAGTGTTAAGCAAACACAAAAGAGCCTGTGAGTAGAGAATGCTATTATGTGGACAGAACCGGCCCGGGAGAGCTTGGAGAGCTGTCCTTTCAACGGTGCCTATCTCGAGCTTGGCAAGACTCACCCCCGCTCCTTACACTCACAGTCCCAGCAGAATGAGAAGCTAAAATACCCGAACTTGGAGACCACCAGAATAAAGCACTTCTCCATGAGACAGCAGTGATATCAAACGAGCCAGGGGACAAGGGATCAGGGGTACGGAAAGTGATTTGGGAAGACCCCTGAAATGTGCCGGGAATTATCATCAACGTAAAGAAATGTCTCTCCCCAAATCAATGCTGGAATCCTCTAGCTAGCAAAAACAACAGGTCTAAAACGATTGAGTGTGGGGGAGTGGATTTCAACTCATAGGAAGTCCAAGGTCTTTCTAGGAGGTTAATCTTTATAGGGGAAGACCTGGTGTGGCAGTGTAAGATAAGCACAGGATTGGTAACTGCAAGGTCTGCAGTTCAAACACACCAACTGCTCTCAAAAGTCCTATATAGAGTCGCTCTGAGTGAAAACCATCTCGATGGTGCACAGTAACAACAATAATCCTTACAGGATCACCAGAGCTTTCTCCCAGGGTGGGTTCGAACCGCCGACCTTTCAGTTAGCAGCTGAGTGCTTCACTGTTGCACCACCAGGGCTCCTTGGATCTCAAATTCGAAAAGTCAAAAGCTCACACTTGACATCTGGTTGGAGAGACACAGAAGGAAGGCAGCCACGTGAAGGCAGAAGCAGAGACTGGAGTGATACACACGCCACCCCATCAGAAGCTGGAAGAGGTCAGGAAGGATCCTCCCCCTAGAAACTTCAGAGGAGGAAGACAATGCCAACACGTTGATGTGGGAGATCTTAACCTCCAGAATCGAATCGTGAGACAATACATTTCTGTTGTTTTAAACCACCCAGTACAGCAGCCCCAGGACCTTTGCATGTGCTCATCCCTCTGCCTAGAAGTCTTCTCCACACCTCCAGGGCCAACTCCTGCTCACCGTTCCAGTCTCAGTTGAAATGTCAACCTCTCCCCAAGGTCTTTGTGGGGTTCCCAAGCTAAAGTAATCCACCACCCCCACCCCCATGTTCTCTCCTACCATCTTGTCCAGTTTGACTTCCCAGCTGTTACCACCCACCTTTCAGCACAACATAAATCCATTATGCTCGGTCCTTGTCTGCTGCCTCAACCACTAGACGAGATCCAGGAAAGCAAGGAGCTGCTATGCCCAACAGTAATTACTGACTATCATTGGATTGGGAAGGAATTGCATGATGTTTTGTAAAGTAGAGTGTCAGTGAAAATGAGCGGACATGGTCTAATGACATAACAACCTCAAGGGGCTGCAGCTCGCTGCCCATCCTGAAGATGTTCAGAACTGGAACATTTCCTTCCGCTGTCCACAGGTTGCCGTGAGTCGGAGCTGACTTAACAATGCTAACACCACCAAGAAGAGGGTCTGAAACAGCATGCTTATGGAAGAAGGGTAGGTAAACATGGAGTTGTTGTTGTTAAGTGCCATCGAGTCAGTTCCAACCTATAGCTACCCTGTGTAGCATTTCTGAGGAGCAGCTGGTGAGCTTGAACCACTGACCTTATGGTTCAAACAGACTTTGCATTCCAGCTCATTTACCCACAGAGCCACCCCAGGACTACAAGCATGGAGAGAGGGAAGAAGATGGAAGAATCAGGAGGGATGAAAGGACTTTATGAAACACTCCCATCCTTTTGCCTGGTCATTTCTATAATATATGTTTTCAAAATCTAGAGGCCTGATGTAGCACTGTAGGACTGCTAACCACAAGGTCAGTGGTTCAAACCTACCAGCTGCTTTTCAGAAACCCTATACAGGATCGCTATGAGTCGGAACCAACTCAAGGGCACTTAAAAACAGTATGTTTTTCAAAACTAGAACATCCCTTTCCTCTGCCTAAACTTTTTAATCTAGTAATAATTGTGACTCATTAGTGGAAACATCAAGTTTTCTAGAGTTGTTTAAAGTATTCAAGGCCTGTTTTAAGAAAAAGAATGCAAAATTGTGAACCACAACAGCAGGTATGAAAGTGAATATTCATTTAAAACAAGAAAAGGTATTATAACTGTGCCTTAGAAACTCCCAGCCCTTTTCTTGTGGTTTTCTGCAGGTTGCTGTTGGAAGTACAGTCGATTTGGTTCCAACTCATAGAGACCCTGTATAGGATTTCCTAGGAGCAGCTGATGGGCTTGAACTGCCGACCTTGTGGTTCGCAGTCTAGTGCTGATCCTATAGCGCCACACCAAAAGTCCAGGTAGCATGCCAGAAATGTTCAACTAGAAATGCTTCCTGAATGTGACCTGGCCCCTCCTGCCACCTAGAACACTATGGCTCCCATTAACCCCAGAACTCACAAGGGTGCGGAAGCATGTTGCTATCTGGTATATCTGCCTTCATAGCTCCAGTCAGATTCTGTCTCCACTCGTATTATCTCAGTGAACCATGGCCTGGTAATAAATCCCCAGGATAACAATCCCATTGCACGACAGGGGAGTTGACGTAGGAATTTCCAGCCATTCTCCCCATGCCTCTCAACCATGTTCCCTGAGAGGTGGTCTGTGCCCATGATGTGGTCCACCTACTATGGACAGTAAGATCTCCTTTCAAAAAGGCCAGGCAAGTCTCTATCTCCCCTTTACTTGTATTTCAGTTCCATCGCAATAAGACTCTTTGTAAATCAAACTGGAACTTTTTATTATTATTATTATTTCCTGATTACACTTCTAACATCTTTGTTTGCTTTCATTATTTCTAAGTTTGCTGTCACTCTTAATTCCATTTCCTCTCAGGTTCTATTAGCATGCTGTTTGTGCCCTCTTGCAAATCACAAAGGTAGCCACGATTAAGATAAACGATTTAGACATCTGTTTGCAGAGTGAGAGAGCCTCTAGCCAGCATAAGGGCAGAGAATGCAAGGTGCACCGGCCCACAAGACTGGGTGGTCAGGGATTTTTTTGCTGCTTTGTGAAAGAAGTAAAATTAAGCACACGCTGAGGTTCCTCCTCACCTCACTCAGGAGGGAAAGGCAAAAAGGTGATAAATGAATGGTGAGGCTGAAGGTGGTAGGTACCAGAACTTATAGATGGAAGGCCAATGGGTACCAACCACTCTGGTGGACCAATGTGGCAATTCTTGTCAAAAAAAAAATTACAGAAGTTTGCACCCTTCAGCCTAGCAACTCCACTTCTGAGAATTGATTTACTGACATCCTCCCGCATGCAGAAAAAACACCAATGTCTCTGATGATGCTGTTTCTAATTGAAGCAGGTTGTAAACAAATGCCTGTTCACTGGTTATAAAAATGATGGTATTGCCTTACCACAGAATATTACACGGATGAAGAAGGAATGAGTAAGCGCTTTGTATATATGGCCTTGTAGGTTAATGCACTGGACTGCAAAGTCGTTTTGAACCATAAGGTCAGTGGTTCAAGCTCACCAGTAGCTCCTAGGAAACTATGCAGGGTCGCTATGGTTTGGAACCGACTTGACGGCATTTAACAACAGCATTTAAATAAGGAAGGAACTACAAAATCTATAGCCAGTAGTGGTGTGGTGATGTTGGGTAAGCACCGGACTGCTAACTGCAAGGTCTGCAGTTCAAATCCACCAGCTGCTCCTTGGAAACCAACCCTATGCAGAGTCGCTGTGGGTCAGAACGGAGTCAATAGCACTTAACAACATGGATTCCATTGTTGTTGGTGGTGTTGTTACGTGCCATCAGGTAGGTAACGACTCATAGCGACCTTATGCACAACAGAATGAAACACTGCCCAATCCTGGGCTAACCTCACAATTGTTGCCACTCTTGGGCCCATTGATACTGCCACTTTACCAATCCATCTCGTTGGGGGTCTTCCTCTTTTTCTCTGACCCTCCACCTTACCAAACATGATATCTTTCTCCAGTGACTGGTCCCTCCTGACAATATGTCCAAAGTATGAGAGACTAAGTTTGACCATCTGGCCTCCAAGGAGCACTCTGGCTGCACTTCTTCCAAAATAGATCGATTGGTTCTTTTGGCAGCTCATGGCACTTTCAATATTCTCCTCCAACACCATAACTCAAAAGCATCAACTCTTCTACAATCATCTTTAGTCACTGTCCAGCTTTCGCATGCATATGAGGTGATTGAAAATATCATAGCTTGGGTCAGGCGTATCTTAGTCCTCAAACTGACATTTTTGCTCTTCAACGCTTTAAAAAGTCTTGTGCAGCATATTTGCCTAATGCACTACGTCATTTGATTTCTTGACAGCTGCTTCTCTGAGTGTTGATAGTTGATCCAAGAAGAATGACATCCTTGACAACTCCAATCTTTTATCTACTGATAAGAATGTTGTTTATTGGTCCAGTGGTGAGGATTTTTGTTTTCTTTACATTGAGATGTAATCCATACCAAAGGCTGTGCTCTTTGTTCTTCATCAGTAAGTATTTTAAGTCCTCTTCACTTTCAGCAAGCAAGGTTGTATCATCTGCATGTCGCAGATTGTTAATGAGTCTTCCTCCAATCCTGATGCCATGTTTTTCTTCATATAAGCCAGATTCTTGTTTTATTTGATCAGCATACAGGTTGAATACGTATGGTGAAAGAATATAACCCTGGTGCAAGAATATAACCCTGGTGCACACCTTTCTTAATTTTAAACCATTCAGTGTTCCCATGTTCTGTTTGAACAACTGCCTCTTGGTCATGAGCACAATTAAGTGTTCAGGAATATGCATACTTTGCAATGTTGTCCATAGCTTGTCATGATCCACACAATCAAAAGCCTTTGCATAGTCAATAAAACACAGGTAAACATCTTTCTGATATTCTCTGCTTTCACCCAAGATCCATTGGACATCAGCAATGATATCCCTCCTTCCACATCCTCTTCTGAATCCAGCTTGAACCTCTGGAAGTTCTCTGTTAATATATGCTTGCAGCCATTTCTGTATTACTTTTAGTAAAACTTTACTCACATGGGATATCAAAGATATTGTCTGATGATTTCTGCATTCCATTGGATCACCTCTCTTTGGAATGGGCACAAATATGGATCTCTTCCAATCAGTCGGCCATCTAGTTGTCTTCCAAATTCCTTGGCAGAGATCAGTGAGTACCTCCAGTGCTACCTCACTTTCTTGAAAGATTTCAATTTTCATTCCATCAATTCCTGGATCCTAGTTCTTTGCCAATTCCTTCAATGCACCTTGGACTCTTCCTTCAGTATCATTGGCTCTTGATCATATGTTACCTCTTGAAACGGTTGAACATTAACCTTTTCCTTTTGGTACAGTGACTCTGTGTATTCCTTCCATCTTCTCTTGATGCTTTCTGCATCACACAATAACTTACCCAGAGAATCTTTCAATATGAAAGTCAAGGCTTGAATTTTCTCTTCAGTTCCCCCAGCTTGAGAAATGCTGAGCGTGTTCTTCCTTTTTGGTTTTCTGATTCCATATCTTTGCACATTTTGTTGTAATAGTTGGCTTTATCTTCGTGAGCTGATCTTTGAAATTTTCTGTTCAGCTCTTGGACCTCCTCATTACTTCCATTTGCTTTAGCATCTCTCCCCTGGCGAGCAAGTTTCAGTGTCTCTTCTGACATCCATTTTGATCTTTTCCTTCTTTCTTGTCTTCTTAATGACTCTTTGCTTTTTTCATGTATGGTGTTCTTGATGTCATCCCACAACTCTTCTGGTCTTTGGTCTTTAGTGTTTATTGTATCAAATCTGTTTTTCAGATGATCTTTAAATTCAGGTGGGATATATTCAAGGTCATATTCTGGCTCTCATGGACTTGTTTTCATTTTCTTCAGCATCAGTTTGAATTTGCATATGAACAATTGATGGTTTGTTCCACAGTCTGCCCCTGGCCTTGTTTTGACTGATGATATGGAGCTTTTCCATTGTCTGTTTCCACGAATGTGGTCAGTTTGATTTCTGTGTATTGCATCTGGTAAGTTCCATGTGTATAGTCATCTCTTATGCTGTCTAAAGAAGGTATTTGAAATGAACAAATCATTGATTTTATAGAATTCTATCATGCGATCTCCAGCATCATTTCTATCACTAAGGCTATATTTTCCAACTACTGATCCTTCCTTTTTGTTCCCAACCTTTGCATTCCAACCACCAGTAATGATCAATACATCTTGATTGCATGTTTAAGCAATTTCAGATTGAATAAGTTGGTAGAATTCTTGTATTCCATCCTCACTGAATTTAGTGGTTGGTGCATAGATTTGAATAATAGTGGTATTAACTGGTCTTCCTTGTTGTTGTTGTTAAGTGCCGTTGAGAATCTTTACGGGAGTAAAAAGCCTCATCTTTCTCCCATGGAGCAGCTGGTAGTTTCGAACCGCTGACCTTAAGGTTCGCAGCCCGATTCGTAACCACTATGCTACCAGAGCTCCTTTGTGTAGGCACATGGATATTATCTTATCACAGACAGTGTTGAACCTCATGACTGATCTGGATATGTTCTTTTTGACAATGAATGCAACACCATTCCTCTTCAATTTGCCATTCCTGGCATAGTAAACCATGTGGTTGTCAGATTCAAAATGGCCAATACCAGTCCATTTCAGCTCACAAGAGAAATATCCTTTGCTATTACAAGTACAAATGGAGGTAGACTCCCACTGACCTGGAAATGAGAGCGAGAAGTTGAAGGGCTGGTTGGTCTGAAGTGTAGTGAGACCTGGGGACACCTGAGCCCATGGACAAGGACCTAGCCACAGAGGGCTAGATCTGAGGGTGAAGCATCCAGCTGATATGAAGTGAGGGAAGATGCACAAGAGTACCCAAACTTGCAGATAATAACTCATTTGACCTAGCCTTGATGGCTTGATGATCAGAACTTGACTAGAGGGAGGTAAAAAAAATTGATAAAGGAAACAAGTGTAAATTGCTACAATTTGATATATATGACCTATACTTATGGAGGCAGTAGCTCAAAATACCAACTGAGAGGGAAGGAGTCTTCACATTAAATATAAATGCTATCTCCTCTGTATACAAGGTTGACAGGGATGGGCAACTTAGACATTGGCTACCTAAAATGGGCGGGGAAGGAGGGGGAGGTGGGGAAGGGAGCAGGCTATAAAGGCATGAAGTGACTGGCTTATAAGTTTTCAAGAGGCAGTTTAATTTTAGAGTGTGCAGGACAAGGTAGAATCCCCACTGAATAATTTTCATCTTGTCTAGATGGGTCTGGTGAAAGGAGATGGGGATAAGACTCTTATGATTCAGTCATGAGTAATTGTTATCATGACTAATTGAGATTGTCACAACTGTAAAGATAGAAGTTTTGTAACAAAAAAGGGGGCAGTAGTTAATTTTACAGTCCAGGAACAGAGGACCCTAGGACCATCAAGGAAGAAGAGCATGAGTGGAATGTGGGACCTTATCCAGAGAAGCAGGGACACCAGAGATGGAGGCAGAGATGAGGACATGGAAAGATAGAGCAGCTGAGGACTCTAGATTCATGGAAAGAGAAAGACTGAGTGCTGGTTTGCCAGGTGCTGGCAGGTTTGCAGAATGAGCCCTTTGGGTGTTTGAATGATTGTATATTCCTGAGTGTTTTTGTGTACATCCATAAAAATAAAAAAGTAAAAACAGATGGAATAGAAGCAAATACTGTTGAATGATGATGCATGGAAGGGATTGTAACCATTGCAATAAAACGAAATACGATAGGATAAGTGTAAAATTGATGTTCTCCCATGTAAATTATCATTCAACTCACAATAAAAACTTTTTTTAAAAATGAGTACAAATGAAGGGCCACATTCCATATGTTTAAAGTTTAGACTCCTAGTGTGGTGCTGTAGGATCAGCACTGGACTGCAAACCACAAGGTCCACAATTTCAAACCCACAAGCTCCCCCTCAGAAACCCTATACAGGATCATTATGAGTCAGAACCAACTCATCGGCACTTCACAACAATAACAAATATTTAAGGGTTTTCTTGACAGCAATGGCTCAATGGTAAAATTCCAACGTTTCATGGGTTCAATTTCCAGCCAATGTACCTTGTGCACAGAAACCACAAAGTTTGTTATATGAGACTTGTGTGTTGCTATAAGGAGTCCTGGTGTGGCGTTGTAGGTTAATGCACTGGATTGCAAGGTCACTTTGAACCACAAGGTCGGCGGTTCAAGCTTACCAGGCCCTCCTGGGAAATCTTATACAGGGTCACTATGAGTCATAACTGACTCGACAGCACTTAAGAACAACCAATACAGATAAGGAGTCCTGTTCTAATGCTGTAGGATAAAGCACTGGACCAAAAGGTCTATCCGCTGCTCCTTGGATACCCTATATAGGGTTGCTATGGGTTGGAACCAACTCGACAGCACTTCACAACAACAATGTTGCTATGATGTTGAACAGGTTTCAGTGGAACTTTAAGACTAAGATAGATGAGAAAGAAAGGCCTGGTGATCTACTTCTGAAAATCAACCAAGGAAAATTCTGCTGGTCTCAGAAATCCAACCTACAACCCATCATGGGGGTGGCACAGGGCTGGCAGCCTTTTCTTCTGTTGTGCATTGGATCTCTGTGAGCTGGGTCCACCACGACAACAGCTAAAAACAATCACAACAACAATAAGGACTTTCCTGAGGGAATGACGGGGCTATAGCTCATGGGCAACTATAGATCTGTCATCCCAGAACCTCTTTTCTGGTGACAGTATCCTCATTCATCTGGTGAACATAGCAGTCACAAGAGGGGGCACACGACTCAGGCTGGCCAATAAGAGTCCCCTGACCTCTAACACAGTGATTAGCCCAGAGCCAAGCACATGACCCAAGTAGAGTCAATCAGAGTCTTTTTCCCAGGAAAGGAAATGAGAGGCCCTTTCTCCCACTCAGACTGTGGTTCTTATAGATATCTAAGTGTGGAGCTGCCAGTGGCCTTCTTTGTCATCATACAGAAAAGGGAGGGTACAGGTAATGAAGGTGAAGCCAGTGTTGAGAAATGCAAAGCCAAAAGATGGGTGAAATGGGAACCTAATGATAGCTGGAACTCCTGGATCCAACCATACCTGAAGTCAGTCGACTCATCCCTAGTCTTTTTATTTGTTTGCACCAATTAATGCCTTATATTGCTGAGGCCAAGTTGAACTCAGTTCTTGCAACCAAGAAAGTCCTGATGAATGTGCTTGGAGTCCATTTTCAGGAACACTGAGTCCTAGTCCAGTAATGTCAATGGTTCACCCTGTGCCCCTGACCAGCTTCTTCTGGGTCTGTCTCATGACTCAGGTCTGGCAGGTCCCCAGATCAACCAATCTTTCTCTCACTAGGTCATGTCACGAAGGAGTCAACCCCTCGCTGCTCCAAGAAGAAGTGCTGTCCAAAAGAACAAATCTCCTTGGACGGTGGTTGTCCTGGGAGCAAAGACAACACACATTTACCATCAGTGTCATTTTGTGTTTCATTGTTACCCAGTCAGCTCTGACTCATAACAATCCCGTATAAAGTGGAGTCACTGCTGTGGCCGCTGTAAATTTTGAGTGCCTTCCAACCTGGGCGTCCTCTCCCAGCACTATATCGGGAAATATTCTGTTGTGATCCATAGGGATTCCTTGACTCATTTTTAAAGTAGATTACCAGACCTTTCTTCCTTAGTCTAGAAGCTCCACTGAAACTTGTTTACCAGGGATGATCCTGCTGGTATTGGAATGACAGCAACCCACAAGCCACCAGAGTAGGACAGACTGACAGATAGGTAATGGTGATGTTACTTACTCCTACCATATTCCTCCTGAGCCCCACCTACTCCTGCGGCTGGGCGCCAGCAAACAGTTTGAAAGGGATGATGGCTTAGAGCAGGATACCACCCAGAATTCCTTCCAACTAAGGAAGTTAGAAGGACTACAGGTAATTGCCATTGCACAGAACTCGAATTCAAGATCCCACTCCACTGTGGACTAGCTGTGTGTGTGTGACTCTGGACCCACCATCTAAACTCTCTGCACTTCAGCTGAAATCTGCACAGTCAGGAATGTAATTGTTCTGATTTGTCAGGATGGCTTGGAGCACCCAATATGACACACAGAGGAGATCTCGCACAATGCCAGACACGGAGTAAATCATTCAGCAAATGTTAGTGACCAACATCACTGCCATTCATTCAGCAACACAGATCAATCTCTTATCGGAAAGCAGAGAATATAAAGCTTGTCAGACATGAATTCTGCCTTCAAATAACCGCCAACCTTTTGATTAATAACCAAACCATTAGCACAAACTATTATTAATAAAGCACAAACTTGGCTGGTTGGTTGGTTGGTTGGTTGGTTGGTTGGTTGGTTGGTTGGTTGGTTATGTGCCGTGGAGTCGATTCCGACTCATAGGGACCCTCTACAGGGTTTCTGAGGTTGTAAATCTTTACAGGAGCAGAAAGCCTCATCTTTCTTCTGGGGAACAGCTGGTAGTTTCGAACTGCTGACCTTGTGGTTCACAGCCCGATTTGTAACCACTACGCTACCAGAGCTCCTATTTACAAGTAGCTATTAATAAGGAGCTCTGGTAGCATAGTGGTAATGAATCGGGCTGCGAATCTCAAGGTCAGCAGTTCGAAAGTACCAGCTGTTCTGCAAGAGAAAGATGAGGCTTTCTGCTCCCATAAAGATTTACAGCCTCGGAAACCCTGTCCATGGTTGCTATGAGTTGGAACCGACTCCATAGCACATAACAACATAAATAAATAACCTATTCATAAACCTCTTTAGAAGCCATGACGGCAACACTTGGTCTCTCATACTTTGGACGTGTTATCAGGAGGGATCAGTCCGTGGAGAAGGACATCATGCTGGTAAAGTGGAGGGTCAGAGACCAAGAGGAAGACCCCCAGTGAGAGGGACTGGCACAGTAACAGCAGTAACGGGCCCAAGTGTAACAACAATTGTGAGGATGGCGCAGGACTGGGCAGTGTTTGCTTCTGTTACTTATAGGTTGCTATGAGTCAGAACGGACTCAGTGGCACCTAACAACATTAATAAAATGGAATCCTGGTGTAGCACTGTTGTATAAAGCACTGTGCTGCTAACCACAAGGTCAATGGTTCAAACCCACCCACTGCTCCTTGGAAACCTTATGCCCTGTCACTATGAGTCAGAACCAATTCAATGGCACTTAACTACATTACTATACTAAGGACAAGAGGGAACACTTGTTAAGTGCTGTTGACTTAGTTCTGACCCATCGTGACCCTGTATAGAGTTTCCAAGGAGTGAAGGGTGAGCTTGAACCGCCGATTTTGTGCTTCAAACCTGCTTTGCAGTTCAACGCATTAACCCACAATGCTACACCAGAACTCTAGGGATTCAATCATCAATAGGACAATGACCTTTGCCTTCGTGTTCTGTGTGAGAAGACTGATAATAAATAATGGTTGAAATCAAAGTTCACATAAGAACCACAGAGAAGCACGATGTGAAGAAAGCGTGGGGTGTGGGGGGGTCTCAACACAGACCTAAAATGAGCATTCTCAGGAAAGGAATATATTCAGGATGTGCCCCCAAAGCTCTGGGATACTCATAAGGCATTGGTGAAAATATACGTAACAAAACATACATCTCAAAACTTATACACATACCAAAGCACTGCTGCAAAAAGTCTGTAGAAAAATGCCATTATCTGTTCATTCCATTTCTCCACCAACTTTTTGAAAGCTCCCTCAGATCGTTTGGGAACACTGATGACATTCTTCAAAAGGTGTGACCATTGTCATTCTTCTTTGCCAAATCATCCCACCACCTGTCGCATAAACTCAAAGTTCCCGAAGCAAAACTTCCCTCCCTCCTTGGTTACCACTAATCATCTTTGGTCTGTATGTAATTGCTTATTTGATAACATGTGCACTTGGAAATATGGCAGGTTCAAATTCAGACCACAGCAATAAAGTGAATATCACAATAAAGCAAGTCACACTAATTTTTTGGTTTCTCCATCCTGGTTTGGCACTGTAGGATCAGCAGTTCAAAGTCACCAACTGTTTCGTGGAAAGCCTATACAGGGTCACTATGAGTCAGAGCCAACGCGATGGCACCTAACAACAACAAAGTGTATATAAGGAAGGCTGGTGGTACTGTAGGGTAAGCACTGGACTATTAACAACAAGGTGCACAGTTTGAGCCCAACAGTCACTCCTAGGGAGAAAGATGAAGTTTCTGCTCCCATAAAGAGTTACAACCTCAGAAAACCTGCATGCAGTCACTATGAGTCAGCATCAACTCTGGTAGCGTAGTGGTTACGAATCGGGCTGCGAACCTTAAGGTCAGCGGTTCGAAACTACCAGCCGCTCCGCGGGAGAAAGATGAGGCTTTCTA
>NW_006408541.1:4672446-4699154 GCF_000296735.1 Chrysochloris asiatica | reverse complement strand
GACAACAACAACAACAAAGCTGGGGGAACTAAAGAAAAAACTCAAGCCTCGACTTTTGTTATTGAAAGATTCTCTGGGCAAATTATTGAATGATGCAAAAAGCATCAAGAGAAGATGGAAGGAATACACAGAGTCACTGTACCAAAAGGAAATGGTTAATGTTCAGTCGTTTCAAGAGGTAGCATATGACCAAGAATCAACCATACTGAAGGAAGAAATCCAGGGTGCATTGAAGGAATCAGCAAAAAACAAGGTACCAAGAATTGATGGAATAAAAATTAAAATATTTCAAGAAAGTGAGGCAGCACTGGAGGCTCATCTCTGCCAAGAAATTTGGAAGGCAACTATCTGTTCAACTGATCAGAAAAGATCCATATTTGTGCCCATTCTAAAGAGAGGTGACCCAATGGAATGCGGAAACCATTGGACAATCTCTTTGACATCCCATGCGAGTAAAGTTTTACTAAAAGTAATACAGAAATGGCTACAAGCATACATTGACAGAGAACTTCCAGAGGTTCAAGCCGGATTCAGAAGAGGCCGTGGAACAAGGGATATCATTGCTGATGTCTGATGGATCTTGGGTGAAAACAGAGAATATCAGAAAGATGGTTACCTGCGCTTTATTGAGTATGCAAAGGCTTTTGATTGTGTGGATCATGACAAGCTATGGTACAACATTGTGAAGTATGAGTATTCCAGAACACTTAATTGTGCTCATGAGGCATCTGTACCTGAACCAAGAGGCAGTTGTTCAAACAGAATATGGAAACACTGAATGGTTTAAAATTAAGAAAGTTGTGCGACTTTCTTTCACCATACTTATTCAACCTGTATGCTGCGTAAATAATCCGAGAAGCTGGGTTCTATGAAGAAAAACGTGGCATCAGGATTGGAGGAAGACTCATTATCAACCTGCAATATGCAAGATGATACAACCTTGCTTGCTGAAAGTGAAGAGGACTTAAAACATTTACTGATGAAGATCAAAGAGCATAGCCTTCGGTATGGACTACATCTCAATGTAAAGAAAACAAAAATCCTCACCCACTGGATCAATAAACAACATTCTTATCAGTGGAGAAAATATTGGAGTTGTCAAGGACTTCATTCTTCTTGGATCAACTATCAACACTCATGGAAGCAGCAGTCAAGAAATCAAACAACGTATTGCGTTAGTCAAATCTGCTTCACAAGACCTTTTTAATGTGTTGAAGAGCAAAGATGTCAGCTTGAGGACTAAGGTGCACCTGACCCAAGCCATTTTTAATAACCTCATTGCATGCGAAAGCTGGACAGTAAATAAGGAAGACCATAGAAGAATTGATGCTTTTGAGTTATGGTGTTGGAGGAGAATATTGAAAGTGCCATGGGCTGCCAAAAGAACCAATAGATATGTGTTGGAAGAACTGCAGCCAGAGTGCTCCTTTGGGCCAAGACGGCCAAACTTCATCTCTCATGCTTCAGACATATTATCAGGAGGGACCAGTCACTGGAGAAGGATATCATGTTTGGTAAGGTGGAGGGTCAGAGAAAAAGAGGAAGACCCCCAACAAGATGGATTGGCAAAGTGACAGCATCAATGGACTCAAGTATGGCAACAATAGTGAGGTTGGCCCAGGATTGGGCAGTGTTTCGTTCTGCTGTACATAGGGTTGCTATGGGTCGGTACCGACTTGATGGCACCCAACAACAACAACAAAAAGGAGTCCTGGTGTGGCACAGTTGGCTAACGCACCAGACTGCAAAGTCATTTGAACTGCAAGGTCAGTGGTTCAAACTCACAGGCTGCTCCTTGGAAACCCTATACAGGGTCACTATGGGTTGGAATCGACTTGATAGCACTTAACAACAACAACAACAAGTACATATAAAACTTATGTTTACACCATATTGTAATCTACAATGTATGCAATGTTGTTGTTGTTAATTGTTGTCAAGCGACACTGTATAGGGTTTTCAAGGAGCGGCTGGTGAGTTTGAACCACCGACCTTGTAGTTTAACTTGACCTTGCAGTCCTGTGCTTTATCCCACAGTCTCACCAGGATTCCTATCTAAAAGGAGTTTTAGATCAACATATCTAAAACTTATGTTGACACTATATTGCAACCTACAACATGTGCAGTAGCATTACAAAAAAGTTTGAAATATTGTGAGAATAACTAAAATGTAACTCAAGAGACATGAAGTGAGACACATTGTTGGAAAAACAGTGACGAGAGACTTGCTGGATGCAGGTTTACCACAAACCTTCAATGAGTCAAAAACGCAGTATCTGCAAAGCGCAATGAAGCAAAACACGCACAACAGGACATGCCTGTACATGAGCATATTGTCTTTACCTTTAGTGACTGACTTGTCTTGTTCAGCATAATGTTTCCCAGGTGGAACCATGTGATAGTGCTACCGGGGTTGTATCTTTCTTCATGACTAAGTAATAAATATTCCATTGAGCATCTACAGTCAATTGTTGATTATCAATGGACGTTTCGATTGTTTCCCCCTTTTGGCTACTGTACAAAGAGCTGCAAAGAACACTGGAGGGCAGACTTCTACTTGCACACACATCGGGTGTTGACTTCCTGTTGTTGTTATGCGTCATCAAGTCAAGTTCGACTCATAGGTTTTCTTGGCTGCCATCTTCACAGGAGCCACTGGGTGGGTTGGAACTGCTGACCTTTCCGTTAGCAACAGAACATTTAATCATAACCATTGTAGGGTTATGGTAGCAGGAGAGGCTATCCTGAGTGAGCTGAGTAAGAGCAGCTAGGCATAGAGTGGGGGAGATTTACTAGGAGGTTAATGAAAGGGCCATTTCGATGGGCTTTTTCTGTGGGAGGCTGTGGCTCTGACAATCCTGGAGAATGTCATTCCCATCTGTGTCCCATTTGAGGTTTTGCCGCTCCCGCCAGGGCTGTTAGCAATGTGCCAGGTGGCCTTAGTGACGGCTGCCACTGTGACAAGCTTTGTAGCCATACATCAAGGGCTCTTAGTGGGAAGCATTTGACAGCTTCTGAGCTAATGACTCAGCCTTCAGGTGGCCACCACCCTGCTCCTCTCAAATCCTTGCAGCAGGAAGCACTTGTTGCTCCAGGCAGGACCAGTCAATGGAGAGGGTCCTTGTACTCTCGCTGAGCCTGACAACGGTGAAGGATGTGGGTGCTACTGATGTGAGTGAACAGAAGCCAGAAATGCTGCTAAGCACCCTACAATGCCCAGGAGAGCCCACGGCACAAAACTATCGGGCCCAAATGGCAGTAGTGCCAAGGTTGGCAAACCCTCATCCCCAACAATGATCCAGTGTGTACAAAGGTCAGATCTCTGCTCTCTTATGTCTCAATTTTTTGTCAACATGAGCGAGTGTCTAAGTCATGAGGTTTTATGTTTGCTGTGTGTAAATTTGAATAATGGTGATATTAACTGGACTTCCTTATAGGCATATGGATATTATCCTATGGCAGACAATATTAATACTTCAATAAACAATGTTCTTTTTTAATGATAAAGGCAACGCCATTACTCTTCAATTGTCATTCTCAGCATAGTAAATCATATAATTGTCTCATTCAAAACAACCAATACCTGTCCATTTCAGTTTACTAATGCCTAGGATACTGATTTTTATGTGTTTCATGGCATTTTTGACAACTTTCAATTTTCCTAGATTAATACTTTCTACAATCTACATCCCGATTATTAACAAATGTTTGCCACTGTTTCTTCTCATTTTGAAATGAAAGCCCAAAAGCTTGACTCCATCCATGACATTTAAAGTTAACTTTACTTTGAAGGGGCAGTTCCTCTCTGTCCTATTTTAAGTACCTCCCAACCAGAGGGGCTTATCTTCTGGTACTTTATCAGACAATGTTCCGCTGCTATTCATAAGGCTTTCAGTGACAACCATTCAGAAGTAGTCTGTCTCTCCTTCTTCGTAGTTTGACTTAGTCTAGAAGTTCTGTTGATACCTCTTCACCATGGGTAACCCTGCTGGTCTTTAAAATACCTGAGGCATAGCTTCCAGCATCACAGCAACACACAAGCCACCACACTTCAACAAACTGACAGGTGAGTGATGATCTGTAAAGATGACCAGTCATGGAAACCCTATGGGACAGTTCTACTCTGCCCAACAGGGTCATTATGGGTCAGAATCAACTTGATGGCAATGTTGTTGTTGTTGTTGTTAGGTGCCATCAAGTCGGTACCAACTCATAGCGACCTTATGCACAGTAGAATGAAACACTGCTCAATTCTGGGCCAACCTCACTATTGTTGCCATGCTTGAGTCCATCGATGCTGCCCCTTGGCCAATCCATCTTATTGGGGGTCTTCCTTTTTTTCTCTGACCCTCAACCTTACCAAACATGATATCCTTCTCCAGCGACTGGTACCTCCTGACAATATGTCTGAAGTATGAGAGCCAAAGTTTGACCATCTTGGCCTCCAAGGAGCACTCTGGTTGCACTTATTCCAACACAGATCTGTTGGTTCTTTTGGCAGCCCATGGCACTTTCAATATTCTCCTCCAACACCATAACTGAAAAGCATCAACTCTTCTACAGTCTTATTTACTGTCCAGTTTTCACATGTATATGAGGTTATTGAAAATACCATGGCTTGGGTCAGGCACACCTTAGTCTTCAAGGTGACATCTTTTTGCTCTTCAACACTTTAAAAAGTTCCTGTGCAGCAGATTTGACTAATGCAATATGTCGTTTGATTTCTTGACTGCTGCTTCCATGTTGTTGTTGTTGTTGTTGTTAAGTGCCATTGAGTCGGTTCCGACCCATAGCGACCCTGTACAGGGTTTCCAAGGGTGTAAATCTTTACGGGAGTAGAAAGCCTCATCTTTCTCCCGCGGAGCAGCTGGTAGTTTCGAACCGCTGACCTTAAGGTTCGCAGCCCAATTCGTAACCACTACGCTACCAGAGCTCCTTGAGTCTTGATAATTGATCCAAGAAGAATGAAGTCCTTGATAACTTCAATCTTTTCTCTGTTGATAAGAATGTTGTTCATTGGTCCAGTGGTGAGGATTTTGTTTTCTTTACATTGAGATGCAATCCATACCGAAGGTTGTGCTCTTTGATCTTCATCAGTAAATATTTTAAGTCCTCTTCACTTTCAGCAAGCAAGATTGTATTATCTGCATATCGCAAGTTGTTAATGAGTCTTCCTCCAATCCTGATGCCACATTTTTCTTCACATAACTCAGCTTCTCAGATTATTTACTCAGCATACAGTTTGAATAAATATGGTGAAAGAACACAACCCTGTCATACACCTGTCTTAATTTTAAACCATTCAGTGTTCCCATGTTCTGTTAAAACAACTGCCTCTGGTCCATGTACAGGTTCTTCATGAGCACAATTAAGTGTTCCAGAATATTCATACTTTTATGTGTTCCAGAATAACACTTAATTCAACAATTTTGTGTTCCAGAATATTCACACTTTGCAATGTTATTAGGTGCAATCAAGTCAGTATCAATTCATAGTAACCTTATGCACAACAGAACAAACCATTGCCTGGTTCTCACAATCGTAGCCATGCTTGAGCCCATTGTTGCTGACACTGCCAATCCATCTCACTGGGGGTCTTCCTCTTTTTCACTGACCCTCCACTTTACCAAGCATGATGTCCTTCTCCAGGGACTGGTCCCTCTTCATAATATGTCTGAATATGAGAGATGCAGTCTTGCCATTCTGGCTTCTAAGAAGCATTCTAGCTGTACTTCTTCCAACACAGATCTGTTTGTTCTTTTGTCAATCCATGGTACTTTTAACATTCTGCTTCAGCACCATAACTCAAATGCATCAATTCTTCTACGGTCTTCTTTCTTAACTGTCCAACTTTCATATGCATATGCCTATTGAAAATACCATGGCTTGGGTCAGGCACACCTTAGTCCTCAAACTGACAACTTCACTCTTGAACACTATAAAAGAGGTCTTGTGCAGCAGATTTGCCTAAAGCAACACGCCATTTGATTTCTTGGCTGCTGCTTCCAGGAGTGTTGATGGCTCATCTGAGCAAAATGAAGTCTTTGACAGCTTCAATCTTTTCTCCATTTATATGTTGTATTTGGGCCCAGTGGTGAAAAATTTTGTTTCCTTTAAATGCAAGATGTAACCCATACCAAAGATTGTGACATTTAATCTTCATCAGTAAATATTTTAAGTCCTCTCACTTTCAGCAAGCAAAGTTGTATCATCTGCATATCACAGGTTTTTAATGAGTCTTCCTCCAATCCTGATGCCACATTCTTCTTCATATAATCCAGTTTCTCAGATTATTCAGCATTATTCAGATTGAATAAATATGGTGAAAAATACAACCCTAGCACAAACCTTTCCTAATTTCAAACCATTCTTCTGTTCAAACAACTGCCTCTTGGTCTATGTACAGTTTCCTCATGAGCACAATTAAGTGTTCCAGAATATTCATTCTTCTCAAGGTTATCCACAGTTTGTCATGATCCTTACCATCAAAAACTTCTGTGTAGTCAATAAAGTGCAGGTAAACATCTTTCTGGTATTCTCTGCTTTCTGCCAACTTCCATCTGATGTCAGCAATGTATATCCCTCACTTCATGTCCTTGTATGAACCTGGCTTGAACCTCTGACAGCTCTCTGTCAGGGATCTGTTGCAGCCATTTTTGAATAATCTTTAGCAAAATTTTACTAGCTTGTGCTCTTAATGATATTGTCAGATGATTTCCACATTCCATTGGTCATCTCTATTTGAAATGGGCACAAATATGGATCTCTTCCTGTTAGTTGGCCAGGCAGCTGTCTTCCAAATGTCTTGGCATAGATGAGTGAGTGCTTCCAATGCTGCATCAGTTTGTTGAAAGATTTCAATTTGTATTTCATCAATTCCCGGTGCCTTGTTCTTTGCCAAGACCTCCAGTATACCTTGGACTTCTTCCTTCCGTATCACTGACTTTTGATCATATGCTATGTCTTGAAATGTTTGAACATCAACCATTTCTTTTTGGTACAATGATTCTGTATTCTTTCCATCTTCTTTTGATGCTTTCTGCAGCATTCAAGATTTTACCCATAGAATCCTTCAATATTGAAAGATGAGGCTTGAATTTTTTTTCTTCAGTTCCCTCAACTTGAGAAATGCTGAGCGTGTTCTTCCCTTTTGGTTTTCAAACTCAAGTTCTATGCACATTTCATTATAATATTTGACTTTGTCTTCTTAAGCTGCACTTTGAAATTTTCTAATCAGCTCTTTTACCTCCTCATTTCTTCCATTTCTTTAGTTTCTTTACACTGTAAGCAAGTTTCAGAGTCTCTTCTGACATCTGTTTTGGTCTTTTCCGTCTTTCTTGTCTTCTTAGTGACTTTTTGCTTTTCCCCTGTCTTATATTCTTGATGTCATCCCGCGACTCTTCTGGTATTTGGTCATTAGTATATAATGCATCAAATCTGTTCTTGAGATGCTTTCTAAATTCAGGTGGGATATATTCAAGGTCATATTTTGGCTCTCATGGACTTGTTTTAATTTTCTTCAGTTTCAGGCTGAGCTTGCATATGAGCAATTGATGATCTGTTCCACAGTCCACCCCTGGCCTTACGTTGACTGATGAGATGGAGCTTTTATACCATCTCTTTCCACAGATGTAGTCAATTTTATTTCTGTGTATTCCATCTGGAGAGGTCCATGTGTATAGTCATCTTTCATGTTGCTGAAAAATGTTGACTTTAGTGGTTGGTACATAAATTTGAACAACAGTGGTATTAACTGGTCTTCTTGTAGGCATATGGATATTATCCTATCATAGACAGTGTTGTACTTCAAGACAGATCTTGAAATGTTCTTTTTGATAATGAATGTGACACCAATCCTCTGAAACCTGTCATTTGGAGCATAATAAATCATGTGATTGTCAGATTCAGAATGGCTAATACCACGTCATGGTGTGGCACTGTGGGTTAATGTGCTGGACTGCAAAGTCATTTGAATCTCAAGGTCAGTGGTTCAAGCTCACCAGTCACTCCTTGGAAACCCTATACAGAGTCGCTATGGGTCGGAATTGACTCGATGGCACTCAACAACAACAATGCCTAAAATATCAATTTTTATGTGTTCCATTTCATTTTTGACAATTTCCAATTTTCCAAGATTCATACATTCCATATTCCAATTATTAATGGATGTTTACAGCTGTTTCTCCTCGTTTTGAGTTGTGCCCCATCAGCAAATGAAGGTCCTGAAGGCTTTACTGCATTGGTGCCTTTGTGGAGGCAGCTCTTTTCTAGTGGTGGTATTCTGAGTGCCTCCCAACCTGAGCAGCACATCTTCTGGCACTATATCTGCCAATATTCTGGTGCTTTTCATCAAGTTTCAGTACTCAATATTCTGAAGCTGACAGTGTTCCACTGCGATATATATGGTTTTCAGTGACTAACCATTCATAAGTAGTCCCCCTCTCCTTCTTCCTAGTCTGTCTTAGTCTGGAAGCTCAGTTGAAACTGTCCACCATGGGTGACCCTGCTAGTATTTAAAATACCCGTGGCATAAACTCCAGCATTACAACAACATGCAAGCCACCACAGTACGACAAACTGACAGCAAGTGGTGGTTGACGGGAATGTTGTTGTTAAGTATCATCAAGTTGATCCAACCCATAGTGACACCATATAGGGTTTCCAAGGAGCAGCTTGTGGGTTCAAACTGCCAATCTTGTAGTTCAAGCTGACCTTTCAGTCAGGGGCTTTAGCTTACAGCACCACACCAGATTGACAGCAATTGTTGTTGTTGTTGTTAGGTGCCATCAAGTTAGGTGCCATCAAGCCACCAACTCATAGCGACCTTATGCAAAGCAGAATGAAACACTGCCTGGTCCTGGGCCAACCTCACTACTGTTGCTACGCTTGAACCCATTGCTGCTGCCACTTTGCTAATCCATCTCACTGGGGGTCTTCCTCTTTTTCTCTAACCCTCCACCTTACCAAACATGAGATCCTTCTCCAGTGTCTGGTCCTTCCTGAAAATATGTCCAAAGTATGAGATATGAAGTTTGGCCATCCTGGCCTCCAAGGAGCACTCTGGCTGCACTTCTTCCAACACAGATCTGTTGGTTCTTTTGGCAGCCCATGGCATTATCAATATTCTCCTCCAACACCATAACTCAAAAGCATCAATTCCTCTACGGCTGTCCTTATTCACTGTCCAGCTTTCACACGCATATGAGGTTATTGAAAATACCATGACTTGGACAGCAATTGTTGTTATTAAGTGCCATCGAGTCGATTCCGACCGATAGCAGCCCTGTATAGGGTTTCCAAGGAGCAGCTGGTGAGCTTGAACCACTGATCTTGCAGTTCACATGACTTTGCAGTCTGATGCATTAGCCCACAGTGCCACACCAGGACTCCAATAGATGGATTTAATTGAAGGTACTTCTTTTGCAAAAGAGAAATAAGGCCTTTTCTTTCTTTCTTTTTTTTTTTTAATGTTTTATTGTGAATTATGTGATAGTTTACATGGGAGAACTTTGGTTTTACATTCATCCTATCGTATATTGTTTCATTGCCATGATTACAATCCCCTTCATGCATCATCAACCAATCAAAGGGTATACACTACAAACCTGCCCCCCGGTTGTCAGCACACAGCCCCTCTCCCTCTCTGCTCCATCTCTCCACGTCATCGTCTCTGCCTCCATCTCAGGCATCACTGCTTCTCTGGGTAGGGTCCCACACTCTGCTCTTCTCCCTTGATGGTCCCAGGGACCTCCGCTCCTAGACTGAAAAGTTAATCACTGCCCTCCTTGCTACAAAATGTCTACCTTTACATTTCCAACCCTCACAATCAGTCCTGATAACAATTATTCACTACTGTATCACAAGAGACCTATCCGCTCATTTCCTTTCATCAGCCCCGCCTAGACAGATTGTATACTACTCAGTGGAGATTCTACCTTCTTCCTTCATGCCCTCTGGATCTAGGTTCCCTCTTGAAAGTTTATAAGCCAGTCACTTCTTGCCTTTGTAGCCCACCCCCGACTTTGGGTTGCCAATGTCCAAGTTGCCCATCCCTGTCTACTCTGTAGATGGAGGGGGTGGGAATTATCCTTGCTGTAAAGATTTGTTGCCTCTTTTGAGCTACTGCATCCATAGGTGTAGGTCAAGTTCATCAAATTGTATCAGATTACTCTTTTTTTTCTCCTCTTTTTTCTTCAGGTTGAGCTCTGATCATCCATGAGGCCCTTTCAATGTGACTTCTTCAAGGTCACACAGAGCGTCTGTGCCCAGTGCAGTGCACGCCTGTCCTGATGTCAAGTCCAGGGTGTTTTACTCTACTGAAGAGTCCAGTCCACACTGAAAGTCACCAGCTCCAGTAGCAATGGTTACAGCCTAGACCTCAGCACTTGATCATCTAGTTTCCACTCACCGTAACATCCCAGTGTCCCTGTATGGAAAGCAACTGCAGCCTGTATGGGGGCTCCAAGCCGAGCTTCAACCCCTGCAGCTGCAGGAGGGCAAGGTGGTCACAGGTGAGGTTCATTCATGCGTTGCTCTGGCTTTCCTGACAACCTCCTCTTCTCTTTCCCAGGCTCCCTGGAAATCCATCAGTCCCATGATATTCATTACCTGCTCCTTCCGTTTCCGAGTTAGTTGAGGAAAGAGAAAAGATGTGTGCCTCTTTTCAGTCAGCATGAGAGGGAGAGAGAAGCGATTATGACTGTGTTTGCTTTACTTAGCGTTGTTTTCCTGGGAGCCTCAGAATTGTCTCTCAACAGCAATCCAATAGCATATTATTAACCAGAGAGCTTTTTCAGATAAACACCAAGCAGCTGCTATAATGACACAGGGCCTAGGTGGTGAGGCAGAGATAAATGCTCATTTTAAAATTAAATTGCTCTCCCCTGCCTGTCCACGAGGATGGAGACAGGACACAGGGAATAAGTGAGAGGACTTTCTGATGAAGATTTCTGTACATGGACGGTAGCTCAGCTGTATCTGCCCACTTGTGTTGGAGGCAGGAAGCAATATTCACTGAGATTTCACTATTTGCCAAGGAAATAAGATGCATTCTCTCCTTCGATGGACCTAACAGGCCCGATGGCATCAGTCTTTAGGGTCTCCACTTGACAGAGGACGCAACTGAGGTCAAGAGACGTCAAGTCTGTGGTCCAAAATCATCTTGTGTATAAGTGAGGGAGTCGGGATTTGAACCCAAGTGGTCTGGTTCCAAATCTTATGAACAAAAATTTACTAAATTACTTCCTGGGTCTGTGCATAGGGATTAACATTTCTCAGATTTGAAGACAGTTGTTCGAACAATACCAAACAAATACCAAAGTCATTTAATAATTTAACCAGTTATTAAAGGAGCCCTGGTGGCACAACAGCTTAAGCACCCAGCTTCTAACTGAAGCCAATGGTTTGAACCCACCCAGAGGCTCCATGGAAGACAGACCTGGTGATCCGCTCCTGTAATGGTGACAGCCAAGAAAATCTTACGAGGCAGTTCTACTGTGCCACATGGGGCTGATATGAGTTGGTATTGACTCAATGGAACCCAACAACCAGTTGTTAACTACTATGAGGTAAGTGGGTACCACGAAACCACCTAGGCTATTCTCTTGCCCACTTCAAGAACAAGCTAATCCATATGCTACCAGGAAGAAAGTAGGCTTTTCCCGAAGAAGAAGAATGACATAGGAGATGGGAGTCCTTTTCTAGGTGCTCAGACCAAATCTAACCAGGAGACAATGAAGCTTAGGGAAGAGATACCAGGAGGCCAATGTCAGATCCCATGCCCACTTCTCATGGACTTGTCAAAGTACTGTTACCCCCATCCTCAACGTTCTTTCCTTGGTGTAAAATAGAACCAGTACTCTGCTTCTGGGGTTCGCATAAGGATGAAACAACCATCTTTTGCATCTGACTCAAGTTCTGAGGAGCCCACAGGCTGGAGATTGCTACCCCGCTGCTCTTCATTGTCAGGCAGTTTTTCCATCACTCAAGTGTTTCTGGCCTTGAAAACCCCTGTGGCCACACATCCAGACCTCCTTTGCAGCCTGTGCCCTAGGCCGGAAGCTCCAGTGAGGCGAGCTGACGTTTGAGAACTGACCTGGTGCACAGTGAGCACCAGCGAACACTACCATCCACGCTGAAGGCCAAAGTCGTGTCCTTAGCATGAGTTTCAACAGGCAAGTAGGTTGTAGAGGCGTCTTGGTAGAAACAACTTCTTCTTTACCCAAAACTCCTTCTCCAGAGATCACCGGCCGTCAGTCACAGCCGACTACCCCTATTCTCTAGTAAAGACAATAGTCAGTACCTGCTCTCCCTAAGGGGATTGGAGCTAACATTTTAGCCCCTGAAGAATGCCAAGGAGTCTCTGGGGGCTGCTAATGGATAATGCATTTGGTTGCTAACCAAAAGGTTGTAGGTACAAGTCTACCCAGACGTGCCTCAGACGGCAATTGGCTTCTGCAAAATCAAGCACCCAACGAAAACCCTGTGGAGCACAGTTCTCCTCTGACACACACAAGGTCTCATGACTTGGAACACATTATCACCAAATAGGGCCAGTGTTCATTATTACTTTACATGTGAAGGAACTGAGGCTCAGCAAGGACCATTCATTTGCCCTGAGTCACACTCCCATGTCATCTGTCTCTTCCCCTTCGTCCTGAGCATTGGTGTTCTCTTGTCAAAGGTCCAAACAGGCTCAGTCACCCCAGTGGAAACTCAGCATCCCATTCTCTACAATGTCAGTGCAAGTTTCAGACGGAGCTTCATTGGGCCAACTGGGGAGTCATGTGCCAGTCCCTGAATGAATCACTGTGAAAGAAAGTATAATCATTTGATTGGACAGACTTGGGTCATGTGAGCAGCCCTGCTGTCTTTGGGGTGGAAGAGCTCCACACAGAGCTCTCAGGAAGTGGTTGTCCCAAAATGGGAATCAAGGAACTGTTCTCACCAGAAATAGCAATAGCAGCAGATACCCAACAAGCAAAAGGTACAGACACCAACTCACTACTTTCATGTCTTTTTTTCTCCCAAACGGCCACTCACAACCCCACCTGGTCCTCTTTCTCCTGGCCCACCATTCCCCCGACTTTATTCTGAGTAATGAGAAGCTGCATCGCACAGAACAAGAAGTTCTATGATGGAGAATCATACCCAAGAGACAGACAAAGAGAGCGAGAAATGACTTAATTCTTTCCCCAAAGTCTTGTGTCAGCCTCCTCCGAGGTCCCCGGTTTATGAATCACATGGAAAAAAAGAAAAATCTTTTCATGAGGGCCCTTTTATGTGAAAAAGCTGTTTAAGCAAGGAAGCACTTGGCTGCTCCTACTAAATGAAAATTTTCAATTAGTCTGGAGAAGTTAATTATACCGTCCTTTAATAACTTCACTTGTAGTTCTGCAAACCCTCTATTAATTGATTCAACCATATGCCCCCAAACCAAGAATTTCTATCAGTAAGCAGGTAGAAAAAGTTTCAGAGAGAAGCATCCAGAGAGTGAAAGAGGAAGGAATGTCGGGTCTTCAGCGCGGTCACCAGAGGCACAGAAGACAAATGTGGACGGATTATTGAAAATCGTGGTTGGTGGGAAATTGGGGAGATTCGTTCTAGAGTCCATCCGTTTTCACGGGCTGCTTACACTGTACAGAGCTGGCAGGATGCATCTCGCTGCTGCAGCAATTCAAAAAGGAAGCAATTCCACGGAGCTTGATCCAGACAATTAGAGAGAACCATTGGAGTCACATCCTGGCCCCATGGTGGTTCAGGAGATGCTAGAAATAGAAACTGTGCTGTGGGTTAGAGGAGGTCACTACAGAGAAGTCAGAAATCAGGGCATTCCAGCTCTTGCTTTGACAAAAGAAGCTGTTTCTGAATTGCTGGAGATTACAGTAAGGAGCCCTGGAGATGTTCCTCTAGAGAAAGACGTCCGCTCCCTTACAGATTGCCACTGTCGAAAAGTCTGTGTTGGATCGTTAGGAGTCAGAATCAACTTAGTGGTAGTGTGTTTGAGGTTTTAAACCTTACAGAATAAGGCTTTATAATCCGGGCATCAGAAGGGCTTGGCTTCAGGTCCTACTTGGCTGCTGACTGAGTGCAGGGCCCTGGGTATGTTACTTTAGTTCCTGGACTCTCCGTTTTCTCATCTATTGTAATTGTAGTTGTTGTTAAGTGCCTTACAGTCAGTTCTGACTTATAGTGAGCCTGTATAGTGAACCACAGACCTTGCAGTTAGCAGTCCAGTGCTTATCCTAAAGTGCCACACTAGGACTCCTTTCCTAAGATTGTTGTTGTTAAATGCCATCCAGTCAGTTCCGACTCATAATGACCCTGTATAGTGTTTCCAAGAGTGGCTGGTGGATGTGAACCATTGACCTAGTAGTTACAAGCTCAATGAATAACCCACATCACTATGCTACCACGGCTCCTTGTTTAGAAAGCAGTGAGTCTAAATTAATGGGGGTGAAACAACTAGAGTAGAAACAACAAAAATGTAGACACAACGTGGAAAAAATAACCAATGTCACCGAACAACATATGTAGAAAGGACTAAATGGGAATGTGTTTTAAGGTGTATATTCCCCAAAATACATTTTTGGGGGGGTTTAAAATCAGAAAAGGTGTATATACCAATAGTGGCAAAAACAAGGGCTCAAGCATAGCAGTCATTGTAAGGATGGTACAAGATTGGCCAATGTTTGGTTCTGTCATGCACAGGACTGCTATGTTGGTACCCACTTGACAGCATCTAACAACAAGAATTCTATAGAGCCAAGAAAAATTGGTTTTGTTTGTTTTTTGTTGTTGTTCTGGGGGATATTAGATGATTCCTTTCCAAAAAATGGTAAGACAAAATGTGAAAAAGCAAGCAATATTTGCAATGTGTCTACTATGTAATAACCACAGAAGGGATAGCTTTCCTTATTAAAATTCTCTCAGTAACCCTCTGGAATAGAACGTAGCAATCCCACTCCCCAGATGAGTCAAATAAAGCTCAGAGAGCCTTAATGAGTTGACCCAAGGTTAGCAGGTGTTCAGTGATAGAAGCAGTATTCCAAGCCAAGTCTGGCTGGCACCAAAGTCTTGCTGAATTGATATTCTTTTCTTAAAGAATGAAAACTGATTTCTAACTTTTGTATTTCACCACTGGTTTCACAATCTTTAGGGAACTTTCTCCAATGAGGAGTCAGACCCTTTCAAGTTTTTTCCAAGTTTTTCAATGAGAGAGAGAGAGAGAGAAAGAGGGACTCTGTTGTCTGTTGATACCCAGTGGGAATCCCCTCTGGTTGAACAGGAATTTGGATGCAGACAGAATACATTTTTTTTTTTTTTAAAGATGGGTGGTAATCGGTGAAGACAGGTCAAGTAAGGAGACTGGCAAGGGACGGCCTTCACTAGTTCTAAAGGGAGGCAGAGGAGGAGAACGGACTCACAGGGGGACCCTGCATCCGCTCCACACACTGGTTCTTCCTCCATCCTCAAAACCATCCTGAGAGAGGTGGATGCTATCGGTGCCCTCCATGGTAAAGAGGGGGACACAGGTTTCACAAGGACACCACACATCATTACTGAAATACGCTGGTAGGTTCTACTCATCTGTGGCTGCACGGTGGTGCCATGCAATAACCATTAGACTGCAAACCACAGGGTTGGCAGTTCAAGCCCAGTAGCCACTTCACAGGGGGAAAACAAGGTTTTCTGCCCTTACAAAGATTTTTAAAGCCTCAGAAACCCTATACGGGGTCACTATGAGTCGGAACCAACTCGATGGTATTTCACAACAATAAGAGAATAAACATCATGGCCTGCAGCAGTGTGGCAAGACCTGGGGGACTCTTGGGCCCAGAGTCAGTGACATAGCCACAGAGGACTAGAGTGGAGAGTGAAGTGTCCAGCTGATTAGAAGAGAGGGCATATGCATAAGAACACCCACACTTGCAGATAATACCCACTTATCCTGGCTCTAGTGACTGGATGATCAGAGCTCAACCAGAAGTAAAAAGAAGAGGAAAAAAAAAAAGTGTTCTCATTTGATGAACTTGACCTACACCTATGGAAGCAGTAGCTCAAAAGAGGGAACAAGTCCTTACAGCAAGAATCATTCCCACCCCCTCCACACACAGAGTAGACAGGGATGGGCAGCTTGGACATTGGCTACCCAAAATGGGGGGTGGGGGCTACAAAGGCAAGAAGTGACTGGCTTACAAGCTTTCAAGAGGGAACCTAGATCCAGAGGGCCTGGAGGAAGGCAGAATCTCCAGTGAGTAGTATTCAATCTGTCTAGGCGGGGTTGATGCAATGAAATGCAGACAGGTCTCTTGTGATACAATAGTGAATAATTGTTATCAGGACTGATTGTGAGGGTTGGAAATGTAAAGGTAGACGTTTTATAGCAAGGAGGGGAGTGATTAACTTTTCAGTCTAGGAGCGGAGGTCCCTAGGACCATCAAGGGAGAAGAGCAGAGAGCAGGACCCTACCCAGAGAAGCAGTGATGCCTGAAATGGAGTCAGAGATGATGATGTGGAGCGATGGAGCAAGTGGAGACTTTAGATCCAGAGAGGGAGAACGACTGTGTGCTGAAGACCTGGGGGGTTCTGGGGAAGGATTGCATGGAGGGGATTGTAACCATGGCAATGAGAGACAATATACGATAGAATGAATGTAAAACTAATGTTCTCCCATGTAAACTATCACATAGTTCACAATAAAACACTTAAAAAAAAAACATCATGGCCTGAGAATGAAGACAAGGAAGAGCCTGTAGTATCAACAGGAAGGAGCAAAGAGTCTCCCTGAAATCAGAGGGAACTGCAGACAGAGCAGGAAGGGAGGCGAGGTTCTTCCTTCCCTTTGTCCATTTGACATAATAAGTAATAATAACTAATAATCATTAGAATGCAACATGTGTCAGGCACTGCTCAAAACATTCTAGAGTGGTTGTTGTTGTTGTTGTTGTTGTTATGTGCTGTGAAGTCGGTTCCAACTCATAGCGACCCTGTACAGGGTTTCCGAGGCTGTAAATCTTTATAGGAGCAGAACGCCTCATCTTTCTCCCATGGAACAGCTGGTAGTTTTGAATTGAATTCATAACCACTATGCTACAGAGTGGTTATCATATTATAATTGAGTGATTTCACCTGCACAGAACCTCTTCCCACCCCCAAAATCCAGCCATCAAGAATCAAAATCACTGCGTTAGTAATCAAGTCCCGACTCCTTCTGTGTCCATTTGACCTTTCCAACATTCTTGGCCCCAGTGCCACCATTTCAGTCAAACCAGTCTGCTCACCACATACTCATGGCTAGACCCTGAGTCAAGCCCACTCCAAAAGGTCAGCCCTTCCTCCCAGTTCTCAAGCTCCACTCATCCACATCAGTGAGCTCCACTCCAAAGCTACCACCCACCAGAACCCTTCTCCAATGACTCAAGTGGAAGGAACTGTCAGGAACACGCTGTTTCTGACTCATGTGGGGGACTCTGTTCCCCTCTCTCCTCATCCTATTTAATCAGTGATTTGAGAATGGATTGTAGGACATACAGAGCTTTCTATTAACAAGGCAGTAGGAGGAAAGCGCCATCCCTGGTCCCACAGACTGCATCACCCAGTGGGGATCTAGACAGAGGCCAGTGGACTCGTAATAGTGACACCTGCAAGGGTCTGCATCCATCACTGGCATCCCAGGGCACTCTACCTCTAGTACATGAATGGGCCTCGGGACTCAGTGGCTCCCAGAATTCCACACTGCTTCATAGACTACATGCAGACATCTTGCTGAGATGGTCCAGGGTCACACTTGTCAGATCTCTTCTCAAACGCCTGGGGCCTACAATATATTAAGACTCACTAGCTCAGGAGAACTAGGTCCTGAGGCTGTTCCTTCTTAGTCCTCCTTTTTCCATGGGAGACCATGCCAACAACGTAGGAGGCAATGAGAACTAAGCCCAGAAAGCCCAAAAGGGAATTTGTAAGAGGAGCTCTGTACATCAACATTACGAATCTTGGGGGCAGCTGTAGTTCAGTCTCTGAGCAGCTTCCAGGTCAAGAAGCATAGTTTAACATCCAGATGTAATTGATACAAATTCCATTCTTTACTTACACCTCTCCAATGATATTGAAACGTATTCTAATGTAATTGAAATCCCTTTTATTTTCCATCCACTTCAAGGTCAACTACTTCCCTCTCCGTCTTCCATCTCTACTTGATTAGGTAGTTCAATCTCGCTTCCCAGCCATAGGAATATGTTTGATTTTCCCAATCTCATGACTCTGCACCAGAAAGCCCAAAGAAACAGGACAAGAACCTAGAAAGAAGGAGACAAAGTGGAAGGTAAAAGAAAAGAAGAGGTAAGACCAACAAGACCAAATTCCATTTGGCATGTCGTTGAGGAAAAGAAACTAAGTATATGAATTCTTAGAAATTAACCACAATTCACAATAACAATTAACATGGCTGCTAAACCCTTAAAGACTGAGACCTCACCATATTTATTTGCACGATGCTGGGTCGTTAGCAAAGGAACTATGGTGACACAGAGGTTAAGCTAGCCATAAGACCCATGGTTCAAATCCATTAGCCATTCCACAGAAGATATGGCATTGTGCTTCTGTAAAGATTACAGCCTTTCAAGCCCTATGAGGTAACCCTACTCTCTCCCATAGGGTTGTTACGAGTTGGGGTCAATTGGACAGCAGTGAGATTTGGGGGGTGTAATTTGCAAGTTAATGACTTGAATGTAGCAAAGCTTTCAGGACCTTCATTTTCTGATGGGGCACAACTCAAAATGAGTAGAAACAGCTGAAAACATCCATTAATAACCAGGACATGTAATGTACAATGTCTGAATCTAGGAAAATTGGAAGTTGTCAAAAATGAAATGTAATGCATAAACATCAATATCATAGGCATTAGTGAGCTGAAATGGACTGGTATTGGCCATTTTGAGTCTGACAATCGTATGGTTTACTATGTCTGGAATGACAAATTGAAGAGGAATAGCACTGCATTCATCATAAAAAAGACATTTCAAGATCTATCGTGTCTGTGATAGGATAATATCCATACACCTACTAGGAAAACCAGTTAATAAAACTATTCTTCAAACTAACGCACCAACCACTAAAGCCAGTGATGAAACAACTGAAGGATTCTACCAACTTCTTCAGTCTGAAATCAATCAAGCATGCAATCAAGATGTATTGATAATAATGCTATTGGAAAGCAAAGGTTGGAAGCAAAGAGGAAAGATCAGCAGTTGGAAAATATGGTTCTGATGATAGAAATGATGCTACAGATCACAAGACCAATGACTTCTTCACTGCAAATACCTTTTTTCAACAACTATACACAAGGACCTCACCAGATGGGATATGCAGAAATCAAATTAATACATCTGTGGAAAGAGGCAGTAGAAAAGCTCCATATCATCAGCCAAAACAAGGCCAAGGGTAGACTGTGGAACAGACCATCAATTGTTCATAGGCAAATTCAAGTTTAAACTGAAGAAAATGATAATAAAAAAAAAAAAAGTCCACAAGAGCCAAAATATGACCTTGAACATATCGCATCTGAATTTAGAGATCATCTCAAGAACAGACTTGATGAATTAGACACTAATGACCGAAGACCAATAGAGTTGTGGGATGACATCAAGAACATCATACAGGAAGAAAGCAAAAATTCATTAAGAAGCCAAGAATGAAGGAAAAGACTAAAATGGATGTCAGAAGAAATTCTGAAACTTGCTATCCAGCATAGAGATGCTAAAGCAAATGGAAGAAATGAGGAGGTACAAGAGCTGAACAGAAAATGTCAAAGAACGGCTTGAGAAGACAAAGTCAAATATTATAATGATATGTGCAAAGAGTTAGAAAACCAAAAGGGAAGAACATGCTCAGCATTTCTCAAACAGGGAACTGACAGAAAAATGCAAGCAATACTGGAATACTGGCGTGGCGCTGCTGGTGAATGTGCTGAACTACAAAGCTGATTTGAATCACAAGGTCTGCGGTTCAAACTCACCAGCTGCTCCTCAGAAACCCTATACGGGGTCACTATGAATAGGAACCAACTCGAAAGCACTTAACAACATCATCATGAGCAAAATACTTAATATTGTAGAAAACATCAAAAGAAGATGGGAGGAATACACAGAGTCAGTGTAACAAAAACAAATTGTTGATGTTCAACCATTTCTAGAGGCATCATATGATCGAGAGCCAATGGTACTGAAGGAAGAAGTTCAAGCTGCACTGAAGGCACTGGCAAAGAACAAGGCTCCAGGAATTGATGGAACATACATTGAAATCTTTCAATAAACTGAAGCAGCCCTGGATGGAATATAAATTGAAATCGTTAAGAAATTTGGAAGATAGCTCCCTGGCCCACTAATTGGAAGAGACCCATTTGTGTCCATTCCAAAGAGAGGTGACTCAACAGAATGAGGAAATCATTGGACAATATCATTAATATCACATGCTAGTAAAAGTTTGCTAAAGATAATTCAAACACAGGTGCAACAGTACATTGGTGGAGAACTGCCAGAGATTCAAGCTGGATTCAGACAAGGACATGGAACAAGGAATTATCACTGCTGATGTGAGATGGATCTTGGCTGAAAGCAGACAATACCAGAAAGATGTTTACCTGTACTTTATTGAATAAGCAACGGTTTTTTTATTGTGTGGATCATGGCAAGCTATGGACAACATTTCGGAAAATAATTATTCCCAAACACTTATTTAACTGTGCTCATGAGGAACCGGTACACAGACCAAGAAGCAGTCATTCAAACAGAACAAAGGGACACGGAATGGCTTAAAATTAGGAAAAGTGTGTGTCATGGTTGTATTCTTTCACCATACTCATTCAATCTGTGTGCTGAACAAATCATCTGAGAAACTGGATAAGATGAAGAAGAACGTGGCATCAGGATTGGAGAAAGAATCATTAACAACTTGCAGCATGCAGATGATACAACCTTGCTTGCTGAAAGCAAAAGAGGACATAAATACTTACTGATGAAGATCAAAGACCATAGCTTTTGTTATGGGTTGCACCTCAGTGTAAAGACAACAAAAATCCTCACCAATATACAAATAAATGACATCCATATAAATGGAGAAATGATTAAAGTTGTCAAAGACTTCATTTTGCTTGGATCCATAATCAATGTTCATGGAAACAGCAGTCAAGAAATAAAACAAAAGGAAACAAGGGTAAATTGCTACAATTTGATGAACCTGACCTATACTCATGGAGGTAGTTACTCTAAATATCAACAGAGAGGAAAGGAGTCTTCACATCAAGTATCAATGCTATCCCCTCTGTACATAGGGTAGATAGGGATGGGTAATTTAGACATTGGCTACCTAAAATGAGAGGGTGATAAAGGCACAAAATGACTGGCTTACAAGGTTTTAAGGGGGAGTTTAGTTTAATAGTGTGTAGGGGAAGATAGAGTCCCCACTGAATAGTTTTCATCGTGTATAGATAGACTTGATGGCACTTAACAACAACAACAATAGATAGGTCTGGTTAAAAGAAATGGGGATAATATTCTTATGATTCAATAGTGAGTAACTGTCATCACGACTAATTGTGACTCTCACAATTGTAGAGGGAGAAGTTTTGTGACAAAAATGGGTAAGTGGTTAATCTTACAGTCCAGAAACAAAGGACCCTAGGGCCATCAAGGGAGAAGAGCACAATCAGAATGAGAGACCTCATCCAGAGAAGCAGCGACCGCAGAGATGGAGGCAGAGATGAGGACATAGAGAGAGGGAGCAGCTGAGGACTCTAGATTCATGGAAAGAGAGGGACTGAGAGCTGGCAGCCAGGAGGCAGACTTGCAGAATGTGTCCTTTGGTGGTGTAAATTATTATATATTAGTGAGTGCTTAAAAAAAAAAAAAAGCTAAAGTGATTTGTTGAATGTAAAACTAATGATCTGATGATCTGCCCTGTAAACTTTCACTCAATCCACACTAAAAACCTTTAAAAAAAAATCCTAAGGATTAAAACAGAAATAAAACAATGCATTGCATTATGCAAATCTCCTGCTAAAGACCTCTTCTGAAGTGTTCAGAAACAAAGATATCACTTTGAGGACTAAGGTGCACCTGACTCAAGTCATGGTATTTTCAATCACTTCATACGAATGTGAAAGTTGAGCAATGACTGAGGAAAACATTAGAGAAATTCATGCCTTTGAATAAAGGTGTTGGAGAAGAGTATTGGAAAGACCACGAGTTGCCAGAAGAACAACCAAATCCGTCTTGAAAGAAGTACAGCCAGACTACGCCGTAACAGTGAAGACGGTGGACTTCATGTGTCAGATTTTGGACACAATATCGTGAGGGATCAGTCCCTACAGAAGGATATTGTGCTTGGTAATATGGAGGGCCAGCAAATAAAAAGGAAGACCCCCAACAAGATGGATTGGCACAGTGGCAGCAACAATGGACACAAACATAGCAACACTTGTGAGGGTGGCCCAGAACTGGCAGTGTTTCCTTCTGTTGTGCACGGGTCGCTGTGAGTTGGAACCAACTCACTGACACCTAACAACAACAGCAACAGCTGGCGACGGTTCAATGACTATTTGTTGAATTTGTTATTACGTACTTGTTCCTTTTGTCATTGATAAAGGGAGGGCAAGAAACCGTCTGTCTCTGACGTCTGTTTCGGGTTGCTGGGTGTCACTGAATTGATTCCAACCCATAGTGACCCCACACAGGGGCTATAATCTTCTCAGGAGCAGATCACAGGCTTTTTTACTTCTTGTTGTTGTTGTTGTTGTTAAGTGCCATCAAGTCAGTTTCTACTCATAGCGACCCTGTATAGGATTTCTGAGGAGCAGCTGGTGAGTTTGAACTGCCAACCATGCCATTCAAACCAACCTTGAGGTCCAGTGTATTATCCCACAGCACCACAATGGTGGAGCTCCTCGTTGTTGTGGTTGTGTGCCATTGAGTCAGTCCCCACCTACAGCAGCCTTGTATAGGGTTTCCAAGGAGCGGTTGGTGAGTTTGAACCACCAACCTTGCAATTCAAACTGACTTTGCAGTCCAGTGCATTAACTCACAGCGCTATACCAGAACTCCCAGTGGTTTTAAATTGCTGAGCTTTCATCATCAGCACCAATCACTAACTATTGAGTCACAGGGCTCCTTCTGATATCTTTCCTGGATAGAATCTTAGAGCTGACTTATCTGCCATTGGTCTCTGCACTACCTGCTGACCACTGTCTCTTCATGCCACTTCTTCCTAGAGTTTCAATGTTTCCTTTTCATTTGGGGAAGCTTTAAACGTGACTACATTTTCAGAAATGAACACTCTCTTCCCACATCTATATGAAATCCATGTGCTTGAGAGATAGAACATCTATGCTCAGGAGCTGAACTATACTCCTTTACCAGTACTAGAATGGGATGTGGGCTGGACAGGGGGAAGCCAGGACCTACAGCAAGGTGCAGGAGTGAGGTCAAGCTGCAGCCACAAGGTACAGAGCTAGGAGAGAGTCAAAGTCCACGGTGAAAGCGGAGGTCAGGAGTCAATTAGCACAAAGGAGTTCAAAGTTAAACAAGGGTTTGTAACTAGGGACGGTGAGAAAGAGCCATGGGGTTTGGTGAAAGAGAATAAGAATTGAAGCCTAGAGATCCCCAAAGCGCTGGTAGTGAAGAGCCTGGGTCCAATTACAGGGCACCCTTAAACTGCCTTTCCTATGGGGAAGACACTCTTAAGGGTACATTGTGGGACAGGCCATGTCCCCAGATACAAACGGAATTGTCTAAGTTGCTGGTCACTTTGAGATGGTCTCAAAGACTTAGAGAGACAGAAAACATGAAGAAATCCAATGCGGAAGAGTGGAGTCTATGGAGGGTTAATTTTTAAAGTCAGTTGGGCAAGGTCAATGTAGGATAAGCAAGGTCACTTTGAACTGCAAGATCGGTGGTTCAAATCCACCAGCCGCTTCTCAGAAACTCTACACGGGGTCACCATGAATCGGAACCTACTCGACGACACTGACAGCAACAACAAATGCATACCCACATAGACATTTGGGCTTTGGGGAGCTCAGAACCAAAAACAAAACATTAATTTTATGTTTTGTGTTGCTGTACATTTGAGCTATGTGTCTTCTTTTCCAGAGGCCTCTGAGGAGGGGAAAGGTGTCAGGTAAGTGGGTCTTTTTTTTTTTTTAACTAAGATGTCCCTGTCCTTCCTCAAATACAGAGATGGTTTTGGCTGTCCATTGTTCACATCTCTGGTCATGCAGAACCAGGGCTCGAGTACAGAGGCACAGGGCTAGAGAGACAAGATGGAAAGGAGGAGGGAAGACTGGGTTGGGAGTTGCTCTGTTGAGATCTACCGGAAAGAGAGAGGAGGAACTAAGGAAGAAACCAGAGAGAGCACGTAGAGGTGGCAGAGTAGGAGGAAAGTCCTGACAATCTTCTGAAAATCAGCCAATGAAAACAGTGTGGAGTACAGTGGTCTGCCCCACAACCCATCACGGGCCAGACAGCACTTCATTCTGTTGTGGTGGTCGTGCCTCGGAGACCTACTTGACCACAGCTGACAACAAGAAGGTTAATAAGGTGCCTGAGGGAGGGTGATGGTTTCAGGTGACACTTTCTGATTAAACTGTTGTTGCCAATGGATCAGCTCTGACCTATAACAATTCTGTGTAATAGTGAGAGATACTGTCTGCTCTTGCTTCATCCTCGTAATTTCTATGTTTGATCCCATGGTTGCTACCACAGTGTCAGTCCATCTTGTTGGGGGTATTCCTCTTTATCGCTGACCCTTCACTTTAGCAAGCATGGTGTCCTCCAGGAACTGGTCCCTCCTGCCCAAAGTACCAGAGACAAAGCCTCACCATCTTCAGGTCTAAGGAGCTGTACTTCTTCCAAGACAGATGTTTGTTCTTCTGGCGGTCCGTGGTACTTTCAGTGTTCTTTGCCAACACCATAATTGTATATGCTCCAGTCTCAGAGCCCCTAAATAGGGTCATTATGAGTCAAAATTGACCCATAACAGTAAATTACAGTTTTGAGTTTTATTATATTCATATTACATTAATACATTAAAAAACACACCATAATGTGATATATTATTCCAAAACATAACCACATAAAATGTGGATGATTTATTGCAAAGTTAATGCAACAACAAAGGGTCTGCAGTGCTCAAGGGGAACTCGAAGACCCCAGCAACGGTCAAAGCCATCCAGGAAGCAGCTGCCCTTGGCGCCACCTGGTGGCATATGTCTGCTCTGGTTTAAATAACTCCAGACGCGATT
Source organism: Chrysochloris asiatica (assembly GCF_000296735.1). Taxonomy (NCBI): domain Eukaryota; kingdom Metazoa; phylum Chordata; class Mammalia; order Afrosoricida; family Chrysochloridae; genus Chrysochloris; species Chrysochloris asiatica. The sequence continues at coordinate 4,673,860 of NW_006408541.1, read as the reverse complement.
CTGGGTTTTGGTGTTGGCATGGAATTAAGAATTTCCCTATTTGTTGGCACCCACTTCACCAGCTTGATGGAGGAAAACAGGGTCCAAAGAATCCTGGAGACACCAGGTCATCCATCTGCCTCTCTGCTTCCCACATGTGGCATCTTGAAATGGGGTCATCTATCTATTCCACAGACTAGCCTCCTCCTCCCATGAACCCCCACTTCCCACAAAAAAAGGCAAGTTCTTGAGCTCAACTCCACTTGCAAGTAAAGGAAAAGACAGTGGATCTACAGTTAGGTTACTTTTCCGTTCACGAAAGCATGGAATATGTGCTCTCAAGGTCCCTGTTGTACTGTGCTGTGTGAAATTTTATAACAGGTACGGCTCCTTTATTATAATCAAAATAAAACATCCATTATCATTTTGAAAATTAATAAGAAAGGAAAGTACACTGAGTTCCTTCTCTATCTTTCCACCACTAAGAATTTATCAGCTTTATCACTCTGGAAAACAGTATGGCGCTTCCTCAGAAGGTTGGAAATAGAAATACCTTATGATGCAGCAATTTCTCTACTTGGTATTTACCCACAAGAAATACGAGCCATAACACGAGTAGATATATGCACACCAATGTTCATAGCAGCACTATATACAGTAGTAAAAAGATGGAGACAGCCTAAGTACCCATCAACTGAAGAATGGATAAACAAACTGTGGTACATACACACAATGGAATACTATGGTGCCTTGAAAAACAACAAGGAAGCTGCAAGCCACCCCATAACATGGATAAATCTTGAAGACATTATGCTGAGTGAAATTAGTCACAAAAGGAGAAATACTGCATAGGACCACTACTGTAAAAGCTTAAGAAAAAAGAGCCACAGTAAAAGGGGGAAAAATGCCTGGTTAGTTACCAGGGTATATGGGGTAGGGCGAGGGGAGGGAGGGAAACGTGGACCATAGTGTAGGGAATAGACACACGACAGTTTGGGTGCTGGGGGAAAGGGAAATACACAAGGGGAAGGGGAATTGAAGACCAAGGCTGATGGAAGAACTTTTAGGCAGGTTTGCATGGGCTAAGTAGGGCAGACGTAAATAGTGATGTATGCTCAAACTTGGAACAACAGGGCTCTGGGATATAGGGATTGAGGCATGGTTTGAAAGGATAAAAGAGAGGAAATAATGTTAATTTAAGATGCTTGGCTGTCTTATGAATCTTGGTTTCCCTTGCCTACTACTGTAAAATAAGACACTTGAGGGGGAGAGAAAGGAATAGCCAGAAACATCATCACAGAAAGCTTGTAAGTCCATCTTCAGTCTGTAACTGTTTGTTGTTGTTATTGTTAGGTGCCATAGAGTTGATACCGACCCATAGCAGCCTTATGCACAGCAGAACGAAACACTGACCAATCGTGAGCCAACCTCACTA
>NW_006408541.1:4666593-4668773 GCF_000296735.1 Chrysochloris asiatica | reverse complement strand
TAAAAGTACTAACATCATTTCTGCTCCAAAACCCACTGTTGTGATGCCATTTCCTGAGTAGAACTGTCCCCCCCTCCCCATACCCAGAGTTTCCAAACTATCATCTTTAGGGGAGCAGACTGCCACAGCTTTCTCTCAAGCAGCAGCTGGTGGGTTTAAACCACACTGACTTCCACCTTCACCACTGAGCACTTAACCACAGTGTCACCAGGGCTCCTTCCTCATCTTAAGTTGTTGTTGTCAAATGTCATTGAGTTAGTTCTGACTCATAGCGGCCCTGTATAGGGTTTGTGAGGAACATTTGGTGGGTTTGAACCACTGATCTGTGGTTATCAGTCCAGTGCTTAACCTACAGCGTCATACCAGGATTCTTCTTCTGTTAGGGAGTAGGAAAAGAAGTGAAGAGGTTCGATTTACTCTAAGGAGGAACCAGAGTACTGTACATAATGTGGTCAGATGTCCCTGACCACTAGCCCACAGCTCCACCCGGCTTGGCCTAATGGCCCGGACTGCCTTTTCCAGCACCTTAGAAATACAGCCAAGGAATATCAGAGAGTCTTCCTTCCTGACTCACCTCAGTGGTCTCTGTCCAGTCAGGAAAATCAGCGCAAAGCCAGCATCGTCTATCAACACATAACCCTCCCCCAAAAGCATACACTAGAATGTTGACTACAGCAGTGTTCACAATAAGCCAAATGCCACAGTCTTCCCACACGTTCATCAATCCTGGCATAGCCAACCAACGGACTATTACACAGCAATGAGAAGGGATCACACGCATACTCAACAATGACAATGAGTCTCATAAACACTAACAGTAACCTTTCAGGACAGAACAGAACAGCCCCATAGGGGTTCCAGGCCTGTCCATCTTCAGGGAAGCAGACTGACACATCTTTCTCTCGAGGAGTGGCTGAGAGGTTCAAACCGCCAACCTTCTGGTTAGCAGTCAAGCACTTTAACTATTGCACTATCAGGGCGCTTCTCATAATCGTAATGTGGAAGGGAAAACAGACTCAAGAAAATGTATTCTGGGTGCATTTGTTAATGCAATGTACAAAGGTCTACAGAGATGGAAGTCGGGGTAGAGGTCCCCCTCACAGGGAGTTGGGGAGGGCTGGAAGAAGGGACCATTAAGGGACATTGATCATGTTCTGTGTCTTCTTATGGGTGCCGACTACCTGGATGTGTCCAGTTTGCAAAAATCTAAGCTGTCTACTTGTGGTTTGGACACTTTAATGTGCATGTCATATTTGAAAAAAAAAATTTTTTGAAAAGTAGATACTAATTTCTATGAAGGATTAGGTTGTTAATCAGTACAACTCACTTAGTGATCTTTTCACCAATTAAAATCAAAGAATCAAAAAGCCTAGCCTGTCAGACTGAAAACAGCCGCCTTAGAGATGAGGGGAACAACTAGACTTCACGCTGTGCTCACCATCTTACCCAAAACCAAATGTACATTTTACCATCTAGAGGAGATATGTCATCTACACAGAGCAAGAGAGTCTTAATCTCTGCAGATCAAAGAAGGGGATAAACATCGCTGGTGCTCATTTCTCTGGCTGCTTTCCTTACAAATGAAAGAGGCTTTTTTGGGAGTCCCCAGCACCAATCCTGATCTTGAGTCAAGTTTCATCCAAGAAAATATGAATGCACAGGAGACTGAGTTGCCTGTAGAATGAGATCGTCTCTTGGGCATCTTCAGACCAAGTCAGTAGCAAGAAGGCTGGTGACCATGGATCCATGTTATCCACAGATCCAGGATCTCCGACTAGTCTATTCTCTAAACAGGTGAACAGTGACACCCAGTGGGTGTGATGAAGAACAAGCGAGCCTTGATAACTGTTGTTAGGTGCCATCAAGTTGATTCTAACTCACTGCGACCCTACGTACAACCGAACATTCAGTAAGGCTGCCTGGTCCTGCATTATCCTCACTGTGCTTAATAAGAATTCTGCATTTGTTTTACTTTTTAATGGTGTAGTAGGTCAGTTTTTAAAAACAGATGGTTACCATCCATTTAAAATGGGCAAAGGAGGGGAATAATACTAAGATTCTTGACTGTCTTGGTTTTCCTTGCCTACTATTATAAAATTGAAACAAGTTGGATTGGAATACCTAAAAGGGGTTCTAGAACTTGCCCAGTGAAATAGGCCTTCTGCAGAGCCTTTGCAGTA
>NW_006408541.1:4662429-4664995 GCF_000296735.1 Chrysochloris asiatica | reverse complement strand
CATTATATTTCAACAATTTTGGTTTTCAGATTTATTCATTTTAATTTGTATACAAAATCCTGGGTACATTCAGGGACATATTGTTGTGCCAGAGAGCATGGAAACAAGTCTATGATCGATGGGTTCAGACCCAAAGGGGTTCCCCAATGGCCAGAGTTGAGACAAGTGAGCATCAAAAAGAATAATGGCTGTAAGCCCAGCAAATACAGTAAAATTCGTGAGTCCATATAATGATCCACCAAAAAAACTGTCAATAAACCTTAGACGTTTTTGCCATTATTGGCAAATATATAATGTCACCTCCTTACTTTAAAAAGAGCTCTGGTAGCGTAGTGGTTACGAATCAGGCTGTGAACCTTAAGGTCAGCAGTTCAAAACTACCAGCTGTTCCATGGAAGAAAGATGAGGTTTTCTGCTCCCGTAAAGATCTACAGCCTCGGAAACCCTGTACAGGGTCACTGTGAGTCGGAACCGACTCTATGGCACATAACCACCACCACCTTACTCTAAAGATTGGTCGTTAATTGGAATGAAGCCTTTGTCACATATTTCTAGCAGGGACTGTTAGGGTAATCACATGATCTCAATCTATCAAATAAAACTCTTCTTCAGCGAAGCATCTCAGCTAATCAATGTAGAAGAACTGGTCGAATTTGCCATTCAACATTTTGTGATTCTAAACAGAAGAACTGATTAAGGTAAGGATCAGCAATTAGGAGAAATGATAGGGAATCAGATATTTTCATGATGGTGACATATCCCCACCCCCACCCCCACCAACTGCTTTCTGTTTGCAAGGAGTGGCCCTTGAGAGAAACTTGATGCAAACAGGATATCAGACTGTATTCTAGGACACTTGCTCAGGCTCTTAGGTATGGAATTCTGGTCACGTAAGGGAACCCCCTCAGCTTTTTAGAGATGTATATGGAGTCCTGATGTGGCACTGTATGAAAAGCACTGGTCTGCTAACCACAAGGTTGGCGGTTCAAACTCATCAGCTGCTCCTTGGAAACCCTATACAGAGTCACTATAAGAAGGAACTGACTCAATGACACTTAACAACAACAGCAATGTAATGAAAAATTTAGGGATAAAATGCTCTGATGTGTAATTCACTTAAAACTTAGCAGGGTGGGGGGCGGGGAAAGGAAAGCTGGATAAAAATAGCAAAATATTACCAATTCTTCCATTCTTAGGAGTCCTGGAGTGGGGCTGTGAGTTAATGCTGCACTGGACTGCAACAGTCAGCGGTTGAACCCACTGAACCACAAGGTCAGCGGTTCAGTCTCACCAGCCACCCCTTGGGAACCCTATATGGGTCGCTAGGGGTTGGAAACAAGTTGACGGTACTTAACAACAATATATGTAAGTATGGGTGTTCATTATAACATTTACTTTTCTGTGTTTGAAATGTATTGAAATAAAATTTTTAAAAAAGAGTCCTCGATAGGGGGCAAAAAAAAAAAGGAACTCATGCCGCGATGCTTACTATAATGTTGCTATACAACAACAACCTGAAACCAATTGGTATTAAATCGGGTAAGACACTGAATGCCTAAGGTTAGCGTGGTGATTGTTACATGCCATCAAGTAGAATCTGACTCACAGTGACCCTGCACAGGGTTTCTGAGGCTGGAAATCTCTATGGGAGCAGGAAGCCTCATCTTTCTCCCGGAGAGCAACTGTTATTGTTAGGTGCCGTCCATTTAGTTCCGACTCATAGCAACCCTGTTCTGAGGTGTAGCTGGTGAGGTTGAACCCCCCAACCTTGCGGTTCAAACCAAACCTACGGTCCAATGCATTACCCTATAGCACCACACCAGGATTCTGTATAGGGTTTGTTGTTGTCAAGTGTCTTTGAGCCAGTCCTGAACTCACAGCAACCCCATACAGGGTTTTGGAGTTGGTGAGTTCGAACCAACGAACTTGAAGTTCAAACTGACTTTGTGGTACAGTGCTTATCCTAAAATGCCACACTGTTGTTGTTGTTGTTGTTGTTGAGTGTCATCAAGTCAGTTCCCACTCATAGAACCCCTGTATAGGGTTTCCAAGGAGCAGCTGGTGAGTTGGAACTGCCGACCTTGCAGTTCAAACCAAATTTGCAGTCCAGTGCATTATTCTGCAGTGCTACACCAGAATTCCGTACAGCGTTTGTGGTTGTTGTTAAGTGTTGTCGAGTCAGGTTCTGACTCATAGTAACCTTGTATAGGGGTTCCAAGGAGTGGCTGGTGAGTTTGAACTGCTGACCTTGCTATTCAAACTGACTGTGTGGTGCAGTGCTTAATCCTACACCAAGGTTTCTGATTATACATATATATATTGCTTTTGTTAAGTGCTGTCGAGTCGGTTTTGACTCATAGTGACCCTGTGCCACCCCAGGACTTACACCTAACTGTTGTTGTTGTTGTTAAGTGACTTCAAGTTGGTTCTGGCCCATAGAAAACCTGTATAAGGTTTCCAAGGAGTGGCTGGTGAGCTTGAACCACCGACCTTGCAGTTCAAACCGACTTTGCAGTCCAGCGCATTAGCCCACAGTGGAAGTTACAAATTCAAACATTTATAGGGT
>NW_006408541.1:4645228-4661881 GCF_000296735.1 Chrysochloris asiatica | reverse complement strand
TGTTATTTATGTCTTCTCCCTCTTTTCTTTTGTTAGGTTTGCCAATGGTTTGTCAATTTTATTAATCCTTCTTGTCCTGTTGATTTTTTTCTATAGTTTTTCTGTTTTCCATCTCATTTATTTCTGCTCTCATCTTTATTATTTCTTTTCTTCTGTTGACTGTAGGTTTACTTTGATGGTCTGTTTCTAGTTGTTGGATCAATCAGACACATCTTGTTTAATAAACACACACGCGGGTAAGTCTAAAAGTACTGCTAGAAAATCATAGATACCTTTATTTTAAAAAGAAAATCAAATGTGCTGTCCTCCTTTCTCTGCCATCTTGAGAGTTCAGCTGTCTTCCATCATCGCTTTGTCTTCTCATAAGACTTAGGAACGAGAGATGCCTGATCAGGAAGCAAAAGCAGAGTCGTTCCATTTCCCAGTGTATTCGGGTGAAACCTGGTGAGAAAATCAGGCACACCCCCAAGAGAAGGCACTGGAGAAGCAGCAGGTGGATCTGCAGGGAGTTGTAGATGTTATGGCACAGGTATATACCTAGCATTCAACCAGATCAACTTCAAAATTTCACCAAGTATGGCAGACCAAGCCTTGCCATCTGGTATATATACATACACCATCACACGCCTAAGCCATCCAGTCAACTGCAACTCATAGGAACCCTGTACAGAGTTTCTGAGGAGCAGTTGGTGAGTTTGAACCATTGACCTTGTGGTTCAGAACAACCTTGTAGTCCAGTGCTTATCCTACAGTCCCACACCAGGTCATATATATATAAAGAGAGAGAGAGAATAGGATAAGCAAACCTCAAGTTCAGTGGTTAAGGTCTACCAGCTGTTCGCAGGAGAAAGGTGAGGCTTTCTGCTCCTGCAAAGATTTAAAGCCTTGGAAATCCTAATGCAAGGTCACTATGAGTTGGAACCAACTTCACAGCACTTAGCAATAATATATATGTATGTATGTGTAAAAAGTCATGGTGTGACACTGTGGATTAATGCACTGGACTACAAGGTCGGTTTGAACCACAAGATCAGCGATTCAAGATTACCAGCCACTCCTCAGAAACCCTATACAGGATTGCTGTGAATTAGAACTGACTCAATGGCACTTAACAACAACAACATATGTATATATTTATATGTATATATTCTCTCCCCGCAGCTCCTTATCTACAAGGACCTAATCGTTTCCTCTCTTTCTATAAGGAAACCAGCCTGAACAAGGATTGGGCTGGCTGCCGTTCCATGTGGTGGGGGCACAATTAACACTGCCCGTCTTGTTCTCAAGCAGCTACTACTATTTAGGGTTAAACAGAAAATCAGTCCCCAAAACTTCTCTTTTCTGAGAGAAACCAGGAATCCAAATGTTTATGTCTGATTTTTAGATGGTGGCTAAGAATTCAAAGCTTCATTTTTTAAAGAAGTAAGGAAGGCCCAAGCTTTAAAGCTAAAAAAACAAACCATGGTTCCCATTTGGCCTTTGGATCATGGCTTTGCCACCTCTAAGGGTACTGTTCTACCCAGGGCAACTCCTCGTCCACATTGTATGTTTGTGCCGAATAGCTAAAAATGCCTTTCCCAAAGAAATTTTCCTCCTACTTGCTGGGAGAAGTGCCCTAACAAATACGGAAATCTTGGATGCTCAGGACCCATGGGGGGTTCCCTAGAGCCAGCCTTCTGCCAGCTACAGAGCTGCACAAAGCAGTCCTCATTCCTTCCTCTCGAGCCTCTCAGGAAAAGCTTCTAAAATCCTATTCATGTATTCCATGTTTGCTTATTTCTTAATTACATTTCTACTTACACTCAGCATTCTATGTATACCTGAAAAATACACTGACAAATTGACTAAGTTATCCAGTTGTTAGGAGCCAGAGAGTTGATTTCAACTCACAACAACCCCATATGACAAAGCTGAACCGTCCCAGGGGGTTCCCAAGGCTGTGAGACACTTGGCAGACAGCCAAGTGTTCCTGTCACTGCTGCTCTTAGCTGGCCCAAACCAAGCCAAACCCACTGCCATCAAATCAATGCTGACTCACAGGGACCCTATAGGACAACGTAGAACTGCTCCTTATGGTTTCCAAGGCTGTAAATCTTTAGGATGGAGTCCTGGTGCGGTGCTGTAGGGCATGTGCAGGACTGCAAGGTCAGTTTGAAGCACACGGTCGGCGGTTCAAACTCACCAGTCACTCCTTGGAAGCCCTATACTAGGTTTCTATGAGTCGGAACCAACTTGATGGCACTAAACAACAACAACAAATCTTTACAGGAAGAAACAGTCTCATCCTTCTCCCATGGAGCCACTGGTGGGTTTGAACTACTGATCTTGTGGTTAGCAGTCCAGCGTGTACTCTCCAGAGCTACCAAGGTCCCTATTATCCAGAGAGAGCAAGTCAAATGTCTACCATTGGAGGCAATCCCAGTTGGTTTGGGAGGCTTGCTTGATGGGCTGTCACCTCAGCCCCCTCTCCACCCTGTAAGCACTGTTGACTCTGAGACACATCTGCTGCCCAAGACAGGACAATCAACTCGGGTCTTCTGAATCCTTTCATATTGTGTAACTAGATCCATGTTATTGTTTACCGCCAAAATTTCCATCGCATGAAACCACCTTCCCCAGCTATCAATTACTGTCATTATCTGTAGGGAGGCAAGTTCCTTACAGTGTTTTCTGAAACTATCTCAGATCAGTAATTAACTCCCCAGCCACCGGCTCTTGGAGCTCCCATTTTAATGAGGACCATGACCATGAAGCCATTAGAATGGGAAAAATGAAAGCTATCTCCCATCATCCTTCTTCTCAGAACACACTCATTTCCCTTTCCTATTGATACTGGGTTAACAAAAACTTTTTCCTGTTTTTGTTTTTGTTTTTCCCTTCTTGCAGGATGCCTTTAGAGGCCAGCCTACCTAGTCTAAACAGACCTCCAGCTACACCAGAGGTAGAGAAACTGAGCAGCAAAATGGTTGGTTTTCTTTTCCCCTCTGGCAGAGTTCTCACTTAATTAAGAAGCACACCTGCATCATTTCAACACATTTAAGCCAGTGTCTAGCCGAGTGTACAGCTGACTGTCTCCACTAATTGCCTAAATTCACCAGTGCCCTCTCTCCCCTCATTAGTATGAAAAGGGCTTTTCTTCTGCCAGAAGTCCAGAGGGCCTAAGAAGCCACCGGACCACAAGGTACTACCCAATTCTGTTTCTTCCATGTCAGCCTTGAGGCAGGGAAAGTTCCGCTCCCCTGAGGAAAGGTTTTAGGGACTTAAAGGAGCCCTAGTGGTGCAGTGGTTTAGGTGCTGGACTGCTAACCACAGATCAGTGGTTCAAACCCACCAGTCACTTCGAAGGAGAAAACTGATGCTGTCAGCTCTCATAAAGATTTACAGTCTTGGCAATCCTAAGGAGCAATTCTACTCGGTCCTAGAGAGTCACTGAAAGGCAGACTCAACTCACTGGCAATGGGTTGGTTTTGGGGGTTAGTACCAGAAGAACAAGGAGTTCTAGTACATTACGTTACGTTAATGAGAAATAACATAGGGTAGGGTTGTCTTGAGTTGGTCTCCTTTGAGATATAAAACACACTGAACAAGGGAACAGAGGAGAGAGATGGGGAAAGAGAAATACCAAGACTCAAGATTTCCTAGGAACTAGGAGCAGAAGATGAAGTGACATGGATCTCCCCCAGAGCTGACAGAGAAAGAGCCTTCCCCTCAAGGTGGTGCCCTGAATTCAGACTTCTAACTTCCTAAAATTTGAGAGAATAAATTTGAGTTTGTCAAAGCCACCTGGCTCATAGTATTTCTGCACCAGAAAATTCACATAGGAGGTAAAGGGAGATTCATTGGAAACAGGGTATTTAAGGACAGATCTTTGCAATTGCATCAGGACATGCGCAAAATCTAAATTATTTTCATGATCCCATTAGACCCACATGTTGGTGAGGCCTAAGAAAAGTGGGGTGGGTTTGCAGAATACTCATTACATGAAATAGTCACATACATAGCCTCCTTTCATTTAGACAGAACGTCTATTAGGTTGGTCTTTCACAAATGAGAAATCAGGTTCAGAGAGGTTAAGCAACTTCCCCAAGGTCACACAGCCCCTTTGTTACTTACATTCACAAGTGCGCAGGTCAGGAGATAGGACCCGAAAGTTGAAAGGTAATGTGACTTGTTTTCAGCCCTTGACCCTATCTCCTAGCAATATACTCACAAAAGCTTGTGTGTCATTATTGGCACACAGCCACACCCATACACTCATGTGTCGCCTTTGGCCGCTTTCTTGGGACAGTGGCAGAGCTGAGCAGCCACAGCAGATATTATTGTATGTCCCACAAAAGCTGAAATACTCACTATCTGGTCCTTTACAGAAGTTTTATAACCTTTCGCTCAGATGATGGAAGACCTTGTGAACCAGGCTGGGGGATTCAACTTGACCACAAGAACAATCAACAAATAAACATAAGCCTACAAGTGGCACATCTTGATTTTAGAGCAATCCCTCTGACGTCCATGGTTAGAACAAATGACAGACTTCCGTTGCAAGAATGTGTCAATAAAACAAAAAACAAACTGGCTGCCATCACTCAGTCCTGACTCACAGCACCCCCGGACCCACAGGACAGCCGAGAACTGCTCCCGTAGGGCTTCTGAGGCTGCAAATCTTTGCAGAAGCAGAGTATCTCATCTTCCTCTTGAAGAGTGGCTGGTGGGTTCAAACTGCCAACTTTGGGGTTCGTAGTCCAACGCTTAACCCGCTGCGCCACCTTGTCTGTCGCTGGTGCTCTGCCGTAGAGTAGGTGACCCTCTATAGGGTTTCTGAGACTGTAAATCTTTACAGGAGCAGAAAGCGGGACCGCTGATAGTTTCGAACTATCAGACCTTGAGGTTAGCAAACCAGCTTGTAATCACTACGCTACCAGAGCTCTTTTGCCTGTCTCTATCCAGGTGAAAATTAAGGGTCGCCTGAGTTAGCAGGCGCAAGACGAAATGATTTTATTGCGGCTCTGTCATTAAAACACCACTAGATGGCACCACCACACAGGCAGAAAAATAACAAACACCTGGCGTCCTAGTATGTTGTCTGGACTGCAAAGTCAGTTTGAACCTGGATGTCGGTCCATTCTAGGAAAACCTACCCAGGGTCAGAACCGACTCGACGACACTTAACAACAACAATCCCTAAATGCTTCTAAGTTTTCCTTTTAGGCAGTGTCCTGGGCTCATGTTTCTGCTGGTTTTCCTCTGTGTGTCAGAGTAGAACTGGGTTTTCAATGGATGATTTTTGAAAACTACATCACCAGGCCTTTCTTCCCAGGTCCCTCTGGGTGGATTTGAAACTCCAACCCTTTGGTCAGCAGCTGACCACATTCACCATTTGCACTAACTAGGGATTCAAAAACTCCAGAGCTGTAATTTAAGTATTTTAATGACTTAACTCATTGAATACGTGTCAAGAAGAATCTACTTTATTGTAAGTTTACGTCTAGATTCTGTGGGGATTCTTTAGCATAGTCATATGCCTGGCATCATATGAAAGATAAACCAAATCTACTTCTCCAATTAAGCATTAGACTGCTAATCACTACAACATCAGCGGTTCAAACCCATCGAGTTTCTCAGGTGGGTTTGATATGGAGTCTGTTCTTGTAAAGATGACAGTCTTGGAAACACTAAGGAGTCACTCTGCCATGTCCTTGTTCTTAGGTGATATCAGGTTGGTTCCAAGTCACAGTGACCATAAGCACAACCAAACAACACAATGTCCAGTCCTGTACCCTCCTCACAATGGTTGTTACATCTGAGCCCATTGCTGTTGCTACGGTGACAATCCATCTGTTGAGGGTCTTCCTCTTTGTCCCTGACTCTCCACTTTATCATGTATGGCATCCTTCTCCAGGGACTGATTCCTCCTAACAACATGTCCAAAGTATGAGAGACCAAGTCTCTCCATCCTGACTTCTAAGGAGCATTTTGGTGTAATTCTTCCAAAACAGATTTGTTTGTTCTTCTGGCGGTCCGTGTAGAACTCTGTCCTATCGGATCGCTACGAGTCAGAATTAACTTAATGTCAGTGGACTTGGGTACAGCCAAGAGAAAAAAAATGAGAAAAAAGATCCACATAGCACTACTTACTAAGTAAGAAAGAAATATCAAGACTGATAGGTATAAGAAACACTGTTTTGCAAGGGACATTTCCCTGGAGCTTGGCCTGCAATGATTTTTATTTTATAAGATGGAATTCAGCAGAAATCGGAGGGTGTGGCGCTGTGGGTTAATGGGCCAGACTGCAAAGATGTTTGAACTGCAAGGTTGATGGTTCAAGCTCACCAGCTGCTCCTCGGAAACCCTATACAGGGTTGCTATGGGTCGGAACCGACTCGACGGCACTTAACACCAACTACCAAGACAGAGCCAGGAGTGAAGTATCCTTTAGACCTGGGATGTCTGCACTGTGAAATTCTTACATCCAGAGGAAGATTGGTGCCAAGACAGATGGAGAGCTCTAAAAGTCCACAGAAAAGGAAAACTGCCTCCCTAGGACCAGCACTCTCAATTTCAACTTTTTGCCTCCTAAACTATGAGAAAGAAAAAAATTGTTAAAGCCATCCACGTGTGATATTTCTTTTCAAGCGGCACTAAATCGCTAAGATATACATAAAATTAATGATAGTAATTAGACTTTGAGGCTTATATTACTGTTTTCTGAAAAGATGGTAACAGATGAGAGACTTCACTTTATTGTGTTCTTTATATTTGAATATTATATACATAAGCAGTTTTTAAAAGAAAAAGAAAAACTGCTTAATGCCAAGAAATTCTCATTAGAACAAAAACAAGATCTCATTGAAGCCAAGTACGACTCTGTTCTAAATGATGACCATGATAAGCTGGAACATGATGAACTAGACTCTCCGAGCAGCAGAGGGCAAGTGTCAGCCACTTACAGTAGATCCTCGGGGTAAGTTATCAGTGACTACCCAGAATGTTTCATGTGCATACTATTGCATCAGTAAGTTCAGTTCTACACACAGCCTAAAGCAGAGGTCTCCACCACAGCATCCCTTATAAAATGATCCAACAGCAGAGAAAGCATTCATTCATCAGCGTGGGTCCACTGACAACCAACTGGTCATTCCTGAGCTTTGACCATGCCTTGACCACTGCACTAAGTCCTGAGGACAGTGGTGGACAGGCTATAAGGAATCCAACAGGCTACCTTTGGAGGCTGCTTCCAGACTTGGGAAAATGTTATGATCTCATGCATGGAAGGAAAACAGAACAGAAACATACAAGCAGCATGCTGCATGTTTATTTGTAGCTACATTGTGTGCTGTTGTTGTTGCTGTTCTTAGGTGCCGTCGAGTTGCTTCTGACTCATAGCAACCCCATATACAACAGAACAAAGCCCTCCGCCTTCCTGGTCCTGAGCCTGCCACATGCTGGGTGCTATGTTTGAGCCCATGTAGCCACTAACAATCCATCTCGTGGACGATCTTCCTCTTTTTCACTCACCCTTTACAAGATACATTGTGTAGTAGTCTAAATTTCATACTAAAACTTCATGTAAGGACACATTGTCTTTTCCAACATGTGATTTACTGGTACCTCTAAGCGCCCCTCCCCCCTCCCCCCATCTTCCCAGGTTGTTTTAGTTTCCTGGGGTTGCCATAACAACATCCCATAAACCAGGTTTCTTATTGCCTCCCAGTTATGGAGACTAGAACTTTCTGTCATTCCATTTGTCTGCAATGACTATAATCCAATTTACAAACAAGGCCAAAAAAACCCAAGTACATTTGTTAATGAAGTATGTTTCTAAGCATAGTGGAGCAAAACTAACACAGGTTAAAAGTCCACAAGAAGGAGATCTCAACAACTTTTTAGAAAGAGGCCTTGGGTTGATGGTTGTGGAGTAAGAAGCCGGTTGTACCTATCTTCTGAAAGGATTGGCTAGTGAATTGGCAGTAGCCTGAAATTTAGTCACTTAATCCTATTTCCGGTTGGGGTGTTTGAGCTTTTAAAGAGAAAACAGAAGGGCACCATGGTAACTGAAAAAGAGGAACAAAATCTGCCAACCTTGTCTCGCCTTTTTACAATAATGCTCAAATTACAGGCCATTCCAATATAATGGAATTGGCATTTCAATGGGCTCTCAGCATGAATTACTGAGATAACTGGCTACGTGGAATACTGCACAGGACCACGTATGATCGATCCCACAGTGCTGAGTTCCTAGGCTGCAGCAACCCACACTAACCGCCCATTTCCCATGCAAGCTGATCTTGGTTCTCTGCAGGGTGTTGAGTGGAGTTTTCCTCTTTCTGTTCAGAAGGCAAAGTCTCTGAGAGAGAGAGAGAGAGAGAGAGAGAGAGAGAGAGAGAGAGAGAGAGAGAGAGAGAGAGCCAGTTACGAAACTAAACCGGCAAGCAAATGCGCAGCAATGTTTATTTCCAAAGAAAAGTCTGCGAGGACAAAAGCAAACCATGGTGCCTTTCAGCCAACTCATCTCTCCTTGCCAGCTCAAGTCTCTGGTGAGTAAATCAAATGGAAAGAGGAGGAGTGTCTTAAGGAACCTCACTAAGCCCCTTCTTGTCAAGAAGAATATGGTTTGCTCATCCCCACCCATCTGTCAGTGTGTCATACTGTGGTGGCTTGTGTACTGCTACAATGCTGGAAGCCATGCTACCATTATTACAAACACCAGCAACGTCACCTTCTACGGAGCCTTGAGACTAAACTAGACTAGGAAGAAAGTCCTGGCAAGCTATATCCAAAATATCCACCAATGAAAACCTTGTGGATCCAAACGGAATATTGTACGACACGAGGGGGTTTTAAAGGTTCATGGGAAATTTTCATTATCATTTCCTAACTCAAAGCACAGTGGTGGCAACAATGAACCCAAGTATAGCAGCGATGGTGAACACGGCACAGGAACGGACAAGGTGGTGTTGTGTGGTGCATAGAGTCGCCGCGACTCTGAGCCAGCTCAGCTACCAAAGCAAAAGCAGGGTCTCAAGATCCCAGCCCGAGGTAAAGCAGAGCTCCAGTTCATTTAAAGCAGGGGTAGGGAATACCCGGCCCGAGGATCATACAAGGTCCAGTCCTGGTGTGGCACTGTGGCTTAATGCGCTGGACTGCAAAGTCGGTTTGAACCCCAAGGTCAGCGGTTCAAGGTCACTAGCTGTAACTTGGAAGCCCTATGATTCAGAACAGACTCACTGGCATGAACAACAACAACAGCAAAATCATTTGGTCTGTCCTTACCAAGGCAACCTCAGTTCCAGCCATCATGTTAGGGGTTTGACCAAACAAAGTAAGGTAACTGTTTAAAAAGTTGATCATTTTTTATAACCTGAAAATTATGTGACAAATTTTGGCAGGAAAAAGGCTCCCCACCCCTGATCTAAAGTGATCCATTGTTCAAAAATAATTTGCCTAAAAAATGACATCACAAGTCTCATGCAGATATAAAATCATGAATATGCATCACAGATTTGAGTCAACTCATTAATTAATGAAGAAATCCACCGGCCGTTACCACTGTTCCAAAGGAGAATTCAAAAAAATACACATATACAGGCAATCAGGAATGCTGATACTAATTCACAAAAAGGTGTAAAAACAGTCACTATCCCTAGGGCTATCTTTTTGTTTTAACTCATTTTCTTCCATGTCACTGAGAAGGTGCAGAGCAGAACATATGCTCATCAGCAGTTTCTAGCTATATACAGCTCAGTGACATTGAAGACATTCTTCCCACGGTTCAGCCGTCCTTCCCCCTTTCTTTATGAGTTCCTTGTTCCCCGTTAACAGAACTCACTGCTCCCTAAACCTTCCTTCTAACTTACCTAGTGGTTGTTGCCAATCTGATTCTGTGAGCATCGCAACTCAGCAGAACTACCTTGTTTTTCTGCGTCTCCAAAGAGTCCCATCTTGGACAGGTTGTCTACTAAGAATCCTACCTGGTTTTGTTTTTATGAGTTTTCCACCTCTGCCGTATGTCGCAGTTTTTGCAGGTTTTACTGTAGATAGATATTAAAAGATCACAGCCTCTAGGACAATGTTGTTGTTGTTAGGTGCTGGCAAGTCGGTCCCGACTCATAGTGACCCCGTATAGGGTTTTTGAAGTGCATTTGGTGAGTTTGAACTGCCAACCTTTGCGATTCAAACGACCTTGCATTCCAGTGCTTATCTAGGGTGCCACACCCTAGGGCAATAATTAACTGCATTTTACTGGATGCAATCCATCACTTTTGTTTCCTACATCTTACAGAGTTGTAATATAGCTCAAAGGCAATGAAAAGTAACCCAGAAAGTATGCTGGCCAGGGCATCTGCCATCTTTTGGGGTTCCTTTCAGAGTCTTTCCCAAATGTTCCTGGCCCCATATATTGGATGAGCTGTCTACAGTATGGTATAGGTACTCTTGTTTTACTGATGTTGCTGTTAAGTGCTGTTGAGTTGACTCTAAGTCACAGAGACCCTGTACAGACTTTCCAAGGAGCAGCTGGTGGGTTTGATCCTACAGCACCACACCAGGTCTCTGCTTCTTACATGCCTGCTGTTAAATAGGTTTCCCTGACACAAAATGAAACTTGTTGTTGTTGATGTTGTTACGTGCCATCGAGTCGGTACCGATGCATAGTGACCCTATGCACAACAGAACGGAACACTGCCGGATCCTGAGCCGGCCCAAAGCTCTTCCTGACCCTCTGAGATAATAAAATACACGTGGTTCAAGCTCACCCACTGCTCTTCAGAAACCCTATACAGGGTTGCTATGGGTTGAAATCGACTAGACAGCACTTAACAACAACAACAACTCCTCACTTACTAACATGGGTAAGTTCCTAAGACCAGGTCATTATGCAAACTCAGTGTTATTCAAATATGAAAGCGTTTAGGGGGACTTTTTTCTGTTTTCAGACCATCCATTTGACTGATTTTTTTTAATTTAGAAAATATGATCACAGAAATAATAACAGCTCGGATTTACTGGTGTGCTCGTGGCTGTGACGAGTGTAGTTATGGATAATCCTCTAGGAGGGCAAAGCTGGGTAAAGCCTGTTGTGTAAGTGGATAACACCTGGCGTAACCACTTTCCCTTCTTCCTGTCAAAGCTGGGTCAAAGCTTCCCTCTCAGAGCTACCTCCAGAACTCCACTCCCACCCTTGCAAGTCCTGCCTCCAGGACCCCAGAGTCCAGGGTGTCCACGTGGCTTCCCGGCCACATACCACTACATGCCACCAAGTGGGAAGATTCATATCGTATTCAGCTAGCTCATTTTAGGATATCCTGAGACGCACATGCATTTCTTCCCAACACCCTCTCTGAGGGCCCTTTTTTTCCTCCCTTCCCATCCCACAGTAATTTCAAGCTACAGGATCTCTAGTCATATTGTTGTGAAGTGTCAATGAGTCTATTCTCACAGCAACCACGTATAGGGTTTCCAAGGAGCCACCGGTGGTGCTGAGCTGCGGTTAGCAGTCCCATGCTTACCCTACAGAACCATAGGTGCTGAGAACCTGGAACAGGCACCTTCTGGTTGATGCTGCCTATACCTTTGCCCAGGCTACGATCTGGAAGGAGGCTGGCCCTGGGTAGCAGCTGGACACTAGAGCAGAGGGAGGGGAGGACGCCAGTGACTCATCTTCAGGAACAAATACTCCATCACTGTTGCCCCCACACCCACAGGCTTGTTAATTCACATAGTTAGATAGCAAACTTTCTACTACTGTCACACATGTGAAAGGTCGGAAAACGAGACAGACGGTAAGTGAGGAGTGAGCGTAATCATTTAACTCCAAACTCTCAGCCAATGAAATGTCTCCTTCCCTCAGCTGGATTTGTCTCCTGCTTGGGGGGAAGTGACTGAGGAAAACAGCTTTGTCTGTCTTCTTGCAATCCCCTCAGACCCAGGTGGGAGGAGCACAGATGGCAGTGAAGACTGCTGGGATTGTTAGGGGTATAACCTAGTCTGGGTACTCCTTGGGGGTGGCTGGTCCCAGACACTGACTCATCCACTCCGAGACTTTTTGTCTTTGTCATGGAGTTGATTCCGACTCACGGTGATCCCACATGTGCAGAGCAGAACTGTGCTCCACAGGGCTTATGGGGCTGTGACCTTTCAGAATCTGATCGCCAGGCTCGTCTTCAGAGGCGGTTCTGAATAGATTCGAACCACCAAACCTTTGGCCAGCTGTTTGGTGCCCAACCATTTGTGCCAACGAAGGACTCACTTATAGAGTAAGTTCTTTCAAACATCCTGCCATATCTGGCACACACCTGGACACCAAGTGCACCCTCTTTGTAAGGTGTCATTTACATGTTCCCACTGCCATTTAACATCAAAGCCACTGACCTCACCTGTTTCTGTTTATACCATCTCAACTCCTCTCCCCACCATGCCCTGCAGAACTCCAGGCTCATGGTAAACACACTGAATGTTTTGTTTCTTTCCTAACACATTTCTAGGTGGGTAGAGCTCCAAGTGTCCCTATCCTGTTATTTCAAAGGCACTTTCCTTTGACAACATTTCCAAGTATCTCGGAAGCCCACTTCCTAAAAGTTGTAAGAGTTTCCCCTTGAAGAAAACAAACTCTCAAAGGGAGAAATCAAGACAAGAGCTAGGTTGTCTTGGTCTAATCAGTTAGGATGACACTTTACTTGGTGTGGTGGTGGCCATAAGAACAATGTTTTTAAACCCTGGAATTCTATGTCATTCTCAAGAAAGAGTTCTGGGGCAGCCAGCTCAGGGCTGGTATGGAGTTTTGTACCAAGAAATCCACAGAAGGCTGGGTTCTCTCCACGCTGCTACATAGACTCGGGTCCCAGTGCTCTGCTCGTGGTCCCAGATGTTGACAAGAACCCAGCTTTCAGTTATTTTCAGAAGCAGGAGGGAGGCAAAAGCCAAGGGTAGAGGACAGGGTGCCCTTTAGGGAGTGTTGGTGAAAGCTGCTGCCCAAAAATTCCATCCTCTCCTGTTTGCCGGAATTTAGTCACATGGACTTACCTAGCTACCAGGAGCTTAGAAGCAGAGTTTGCTTTTGGTGGTGGTTGTTAGGGGCTGCTGAATCCATTTTCAACTCATGATAATACCACGTGACAGAATAAAACTGCCCCCATAGGGTCTTCTAGGCTGCAATCTTTACAGAAAGAGCCCTGGTAGCACAGTAGTTAAGCACATGGATGCTAACCAAGATGTTGGTGGTTCAAACCCACTAACTGCTCCACAGGAGAAAGATGTGGCAGTCTGCTTATGTAAAGATTGCTTGTTGTAAATGTTGTTGTTGTTGTTGTTAAGTGCCGTCAAGTCGGTTCCGACCCATAGCTTGTTGTAGATAAGTGCCATCAAATCCGTTCCAACTCGTAGTAACCCTGTATAGGGTTTCCGAGGAGTGGCTGGTGGGTTTGAACTGCCAACCTGTGGTTCAAACTGACCTTGTAGTTCAGTGCTTTACCTACAATGGAAATCCTATGGGGCAGTTCTACTCTATCCTACAGGGTCAGCATAAGTCAGAATCAATTCAACAGCCACCGGTAACCTTGTCTGGCCTTTCTCCTGCAAAGCCACTGGGTGGGTTTGAACCGCCAACCTTTCCATTAGCAGTCAAGCACTTAACCATCATATCACATAACCATCAAGTCAGTTCCAATTCATAGCGACCCTGTATAGAGTTTGTGAAGAGCAGCCGGTGGGTTTGAACTGCCAACCTTGCAGTTAGCAGTCTAGTGCTTATCCTCCAGTGCCACACCAACTTTTCTGCTTATGGAATAAGGGACAGTAGGCACTGGGGATGGCAAAGTTGCAGTTTCTGGCAACATTTGATCTTAGACTAACATTGAGAAAGCGCCCAATGAGTGAACAGTATGCTCATTACTTGATGCCCTTCATTCTGAGCATCATTCAAAATGCAAAGGCAACTTTCCACATCCCAGCTCCTCTGCCGTCCCTGGGTGTAAGGAGTTGGGAGTGCTGGTATCTTCCATCAGCTGCCTCCTCCAGCTGTTCCCCACAGTCAGAAGGACGCCCACAGGGCCGCTCCTGGAGCTCTCCAACAGTTCAGCAACCAGAGGAGACTGAGAAGCCGGGAAGGGCAGCCAGCAGAAGCAAGTCGCAGAAATCACGGGGATTTCACGGTTCATCGGAACGCGTGAATTATTCATCTCATGTGCTTTTATCCAAGGGAAAAAAGTTTCAATCTCCTTGGGTTTGAATTACAGCAAATCCCAACCCTAAAGGAGTGTTTGATCCGGGAAGAAGCTGAACCGGTAAATTGCCACCAGGGCATGTGGTGAATGAGCAAGTCTAAGAAGAAACGCGGTACTTTTCCGAGCGGACAGATACCAACTACCTGTTTTAGAGTTTGAGAAATTCCTCGCTTACACCACGAACTTAGGGTCAGGCTACCTCCCTCAGCACTGGATACACTGACTAGCTGATCAACGCTGGTGGCACAATGGTTAAGCACCCAGCTGTTCACCTAAAGGTTTGAACCTGCCAACAGCTTCATGGGAGAAAACACAAGGTGATCTACTCCTTTAAAGATTGCCGTTCTTTTGTTGTAAGTGCCGTCGAGTAGATTCTGACTCACCGCAGCCCTGTATAAGGCTTCTGAAGAGCGGCTGATGAGAATGGACCACTGACTTTATGGTTCAAATTGACCTTGCAGCCACACCAGGACTCCACAGGCTAAGAAACCCAATGGAGCAGCTCTCCTCATCATGAGTCGGAATTCACTTGATTAAAACCCTACAGTAGCAACAACAGGGACCAAAATGGCCCTGTGCTGGGACCAGGCTTCCTCAGTCTCCGCGCTATTGATAGGCGGAGGGTTATTCTGCTGTAGGCTATCTGTCAGGCTCTCTGACCTCTGATCATCACATGCCAGCTGCAGCTCCCCCTTTCCTAGTTGTGACCACTAAAACTGTCCCCAGACACTGCCAACTATCTCCAAAGAGGCAAAATCTCCTCCAGTTACGAACCACTAACCTAAACACTTGTTTAGAATTTTTAAACAGGGACTCTAAGCTAAGAACTATGGGTTTGAGGTTTACTTAGAGATCATGATACCGTCTCTGTTCACTATCTCCCTTGTTGGTTCTTTTGTCAAGCATTTACAGACCAGGGAGACTTCGGGGGCTTCTGTCCTCACAAGCTCACAGGTGCCACAGGTCCTGGGCACATGCTGTAAGGATTGCTGCATGTCACCCTCCCAGCAGCCCCCAGAAGCCAGTACTACTGTCACCCTCATTTCACAGAGAAGGAAACAGGATCAGACATCAAATCCTTGCCCAAGGACACAGAGCTAGGAAATGTCTGATCCCAGGAATTTTAACCCATGTGATCTGAGTCCCAAACCCGCACATTTCGCCATTAGCTTAGCATCACCAACATGCCAAGTACTATGTCCAGCATTTGACTTCATTATCTTCTCACCATCACTGAAAAGACACAGCATCAGCACCACTTTATGAATGAAGAGTCTGAGAGGCAGAGCCACAGACTCGTCAAAGTCTCGGTGGATAAAAGGGGGAAAAATTATTTGTTGGTTCCCGGGATGTAGGGGGTGGGGTGAGGGGAGAGAGGGGAAGGTGGAGCACTGGGCAGGGAATAGACATAGGATAGTTTGGGTGCTGGGGAGGGGGGCAATAAGCAAGGGGGAGAGGGAGGGGGATGGCAGAACAAAGCGGATGGGAGAACAATTAGGCAGGTTTGCATGGGCTAAGTGGGACACAAGTAAATAATGATGTATGCTCAACCTTGGAACAACAGGGCTCTGGGATACAGTGATTGAGGCATGGTTTGAATGAGTAAAAGAGGAGAAATAATGTTAAGATGCTTGACTGTCTTATGAATCTTGGTTTCCCTTGCCTACTATTATAAAACAGACACTTTATGGGGGAGAGAAAGGAATAGCCAGAAACATAACTATAGAAAGCTTATAAGTTGGTCTTCAGCCTATAGTTGATTGGAATACCTAAAATGGGGCTAGAACTTGCCTAATGAAAGAGGCTTCCTGCAGAGCCTCTGCGATGCATAAGACCATAGGTGGAATACTGATCCCCATCCAGAATCTTCTGAAGTGGGAAATTTCCACTTGAAAAGACAAGCAGTCCAGCCTGAAGCAGCTAGAGGAACAGAAGATACTTCTTGAAAGAAAAACCAGCAGGAAAAATAAAAAATAATAAGAGCAGTCTGATTGACTACTACAAGAACAAGCAAGTTGTTTACCGGGGAGCCATCAAGGCAAGCAATCAAGTCCCCTCAGAGAAAATCTCCTTCCAAGACTGAGACTCAAGGGGAATACAGGAGCAGGTATGTGGTCTTGCTGGTGACCACGTTGGTCTACCGATAAGGGAAAGTGGGGGGCAAACAGCAATGAACTTAGCAATGAGCTAAGTCCCACCACGTTCAATAGACTCCTGTCAACCTGGATTGAAACCTGGTTGGTCAGCAATATAACAAGACCTGGGGACTCCTGAGCCCATGGACAGGGACATAGGCACAAAGGACTAGAGTGGAAAGAGAAGCATCCAGCTGATATGAAGTGAGAGATGCACAAGAACATCCATACTTGCAGATAGCACCCATTTGGCCTGGTTTCAATGGCTAGATGATCAGAAATCAACTAGAGGAAGAAAGAAAAGG
>NW_006408541.1:4634892-4645013 GCF_000296735.1 Chrysochloris asiatica | reverse complement strand
ATGGGGGGCTACAAAGGCATGAAGTGACTGACTTACAGGCTTTCAAGAGGGAGCTTAGTTTCAGAGGGTGTGGGGGAAGTTAGACTCTTCACTGAGTGGAAAAAAAAAAAAATGAAGTGGAACACATTAAACATTGATATCCTAGCCATTAGTGAGCTGAAGTCGACTAATCTTGGCCATGGTGAATCTGACACATGGTTTACTATACCATGAATGACAAATTGAAGAGGAATGGGATCGCATTCATCATCAAAAGAACATATCAAGATCTGTCTTGAAGTACAATGCTGCCTATGATAGGAATATATCCGTATGCCTACAAGGAAGACCAGTCAATACCACTATTATTCACATTTACACACCAAACCCTAAAACCAATGATGATGAAATAAAAAAGAATTCTATCAATTTCTTCAGTCTGAAATTGATCAAACATGCAATCAAGATATATTGATAATTACTGGCGATTAGAATGCGAAGATTGGAAACAAACAGAAAGGATTAGTAGTTGGAAAATATGACCTTGGTGACAGAAAGAGTGCTGGAGATCCTATGATAGAATTTTGCAAGACCAATGAGTTCTTCATTGCAAATGCCTTTTTTCAGCAACATAAAAGTTGACTATACACATGGACCTCACCAGATGGAAAACACAGAAATCAAATTGACTGCATCTGTGGAAAGAGATGGTGGAAAAGCTCCATATCATCAGCCAAAACAAGGCCAGGGGCATACTGTGAAATAGACCATCAATTGCTCATAAGCAAGTTCAAGTTAAAGCTGAAAAAAATTCAAACAAGTTCACGAAAGCTAAAATATGACCTTAATAATACCCTACCTGAACTTAGAAACCATCTCAAGAGCAGATTTGATTAAAGGAGATGGAGATAAGGCTCCTGTGTTTCAATAGTGAATAATTGCTATCAGGACTGGCTGTGAGTGTTGTGAATGTAAACGTTGACATTTTGTAACAAAAAGAGTGGAGTGGTTGATCTTGCAGCCCAGGAGAGGAGGACCCTGGGACCATCAAGGGAGAAGAGGGGAGTGTGGACCCTATTCAAAGAAGCAGTGATGTTAGAGATGGAGGCAGAGTCAATGACGTGGAGAGATGAAGTGGAGGGAGAGGGGCTGTGTGCTGATGGCCAGGGAGCACGCTTGTGGGGCGTACCCTTTGGTGTTTGAATAGTTATATATTCCTGAGTGCTTTGGTGTATATAAAAAAAAAACAGAGGGAATGGGAGCAAATGCTGTTGAATGATGATACATGGAGAGGATTGTAATCATTGCAACAAAACGAAATACGATAGGATAAATGTAAAGCTGATGTTCTCCCATGTAACTATCACTCAATGCACAATAAAAATAAGAAGAAGAAGAAGAAGAACAGATTTGATGTATTAGACAATAAAGATCAAAAACCAGAAGAGTTGTGCAATGACATCAAGAACATCATACAGGAAGAAAGCAAAAGGTCATAAAGAAGGTAAAGATCATGGATGGCAGAAGAGACTCTGAAATTTACTCTCCAGCATATAGATGCTAAAGCCAATGGAAGAATGAGGAGGCAAAAGAGCTGAACAGAAAGTTTCAAAGGTCAGCTCGAGAAGACAAGGTCAAATATTATAACGAAATGTGCAAAGATATGGACTTAGAAAACCAAAAGGGAAGAACATGCTCAGCGTTTCTCAAGCTGAGGGAACTGAAGAAAAAATTCAAGCCTCAAAATTTGTTATTGAAGGATTCTCTGGGAAAATTATTGAATGATGCCTAAAGCATCAAAAGAAGATGGAAGAAATACACAGAGTCACTGTACCAAAAGAAAATGGTCTATGTTCAACCATTTCAAGAGGTAGCGTATGATTAAGAACCAATGATACTGAAGGAAGAAGACCAAGGTGCATTGAAGGATTTGGCAAAAAATCAAGGCACCAGGAATTGATAGAGTACAAATTGAAATCTTTCAAGAAAGTGAGGCGACACTGGAGGCACCCACTCATCTATGCCAAGAAATTTGGAAGACAACTACATGGCCAACTGACTGGAAGAGAACCATATCTGTGCTCATTCCAAAGACAGTGACCCAGTGTTGTGCGAAAATCATCAGACAATATAATTAATACAGCATGTAAGTAACAATTTGCTAAACATAATACAGAAATGGCTGCAACTATGCATTGACAAAGAACTTCCAGCAGTTCAAGCCAGATTCAGAAGAGGACGTAGAAAGAGGAATAGCATTGCTAATGTCAGATAGAACTTGGCTGAAAACAGAGAATATCAGAAAGAAGTTTACCTGTGCTTTATTGACTATACAAAAGTTTTTCAATTGTGTGTATCATGACAAGCTATGGACAACATTGTGGAGAATGAGTATTCCAGAACACTTAATTGTGCTCATGAGGAATCTGCACCTGGACCAAGAGGCAGTTGTTCGAACAGAGCATGGGAACACTGAATGGTATAAAATTAGGAAAGGTGTGAGACAGGGTTGTATTCTTTCACCATAATTATTCAACCTGTATGCTGAGCAAATAATCCAAGAAGCTAGGTTACATGGAGGAAAATGTGGCATCAGGATTGGAGGAAGATTCATTAACAACCTGTGATATGCAGATGATACAACCTTGCTTGCTGAAAGTGAAGAGGACTTAAAACGTTTACTGATGAAGATCAAAGACCACAGCCTTTGGTATGGATTACATCTTAATGTAAAGAACACAAAAATCCTTGCCACTAGACCAATAAACAACATTCTTATCAGTGGAGAAAAGATTGAAGTTGTCAAAGACTTCATTTTTCTTGGATCAACCATCAATACTCATAGAAGCAGCAGCCAAGAAATCAAACAACATATGGCATTAGGCAAATCTGCTGCACAAGACCTCTTTAAAGTGTTGAAGAGCAAAGATGTCAGTTTGAGGACTAAGGTGTGCCTGATCATAGTCATGGTATTTTCAATAACCTCATATGCATTAGAAAGTTGAACAATGAATAAGGAAGACCATAGATGAATTGATGCATTTGAGTTAGTTATGGTGTTGGAGGAGAATATTAAAAGTGCCATGGACTGCCAAAAGAACAAACCAATCTTTGTTGGAAGAAGTACAGCCAGAATGTTCCTTGGAAGACAAGATGGCAAGCCTTATCTCTCATACTTTGGCCATATTATCATGAGAGACCAGTCCTTGGAGAAGGATATCATGTTTGGTAAAGTGGAGCGTCAGAGAAAAAGAGGAAGACCCCCAGTGGGATGGATACAGTGGTGGCAAAAATGGGCTCAGACTTAGCGACAATTGTGAAGTTGGTCCGAGACCAGGCAGTGTTTCATTCTGTTGTGTATATGAGTTGGTGTCAACTATGAGTTGCTGTCAACTCAATGGCACCTAACAACAACAACAACGAGTTGTCTGTTAAGTCGGAAGGAAAAGAGCCTTGGCTTCAAAATTTTTTTAATTTTAAAGCTATCCCTACCAAAGAAAACACTTGTGTTCCAATGGTTCTGATAATATTCTAAGGTATGTTATCCTCCTTCTTCAGAGCAAAGAGGTTCCACTGGGAAACTAGTCAGTCCCGTTGTCCTTGAAGCACGTAATTCTCTCCCATCCCATTCTTCCTTCTAAAATATTGGGATCTATTTTCATCAGTCAATGTTCCTTTAAACGGAATGATGATAATAGCCTCCGTGGCCAACCTTGTGGGATTCTGATGGGCACTTGCTGCATGCTGTCAAGTCGGTTCTGACTCATAGAAATCTTATAGGGCAGAGTAGTAAGCTGGAGTCTTCACCAGAGCAGATCCCCTGATCTTCTCTCCACAGAGCAGCTGCTGGGTTTGAACCACCATCCTTTTGGTTAGCAGCCCAGCACTTAAACATTGCATTGTGACACCAGGGCTCCTTTCTGAAGGACAGCAAAAACTTTCAATTTAATAGCTTTGTCAATAAAAGAAAATCACCATGGTCATGCAAATCCCTTCTATTGGGTAAAATAGACTAAGCCCAGTAGACACAGGGAACCCAGGGTAGATCTTCCAAATTAGCTCCTTTATTGGACCAAAAGAACAAACAAATCTGTTTGGAGAAAAGTGCAGCTGGATTGTTCCTCTGAAGCAAAGATGGAAAGACGTTTTCCCTCATATCTCAGACATGTCAGGTAGGACCAGTTCCTGAAGAAGGACATCACACTTGGGAAAGTGGAGGGTCAGTGAAGAAGAGGAAGCCCTCCAGTGAGATGCTTGGCAAAGTAGCAGCAGCAATGAGTTCAAACATAACAATTGTGAGGACTGGGCAGTGTTTCATTCTGTCTTATGAGTTGGAATAGACTCAATGACGCCTTATAACAACAATAGTCTGGCCTCAACAGGTAACATATTTATAACATTTTACATAGACATCTAGTCCACACACACACACACACACACATACACACACCAGTTCTTGGTCCTTGCAGAGCAAAGCATACGAGATTGCTATGCTACTACAACAAAAGAAAGTCTTAGGAGAGATGATGGTGTTGTGTTGCAACCCCACACTTAATACATTTAACGCATGCAAAACCAGCTACACATGTTCTTTCATGTTCTGCTATTCTTCAAGAAGACATAAGAATCCTGAATGTGTATGTGCTGAACAACAGAGCATCCAAATGGTGGTGGTGATGGTGTGCCGTCACTTCTGAGTCATAGCAACCCTGTCTGTATAAGGTTTTCGAGGCTGGAAATCTTTACAGGAGCAGAAAGCCTCATATTTCTCCCATGGAGCAACTGGTGGATTCGAACTGCTGATCTTGCAGTTAGAAACCCAACACATAGCCCACTACACTACCAGGGCTCCTAAGTATATCAAAATATACAAGGCAAACCAGATAGCTGTAAAACTAAAGAGACAGATTCATTATGATAGCTGGAGACCGAACCACCCCTCTCTCAGTCATTGACAGACCAACAGACAGAAAATGAGTATGGTTACAGCAGAACTGAACAGCAGCATCAATCAATGTATTAACTGATTTTAGATTTGATTCCATTTTAGATCCTGATCACTCCAAGAGGAGTTTGTACATAAGCAAACTTGATTGGAGGAAACCAATCAAGGGGCATTTCATTTCATACACGTGGACATACTGGAAATCTGTGGAATATATCTTATAGTAGAATACACTGGATTTCAAGTTCACATGGAACATTCACCCAAACAGACACACTTAGGAAATGTTTTCTGACTGAGTGATCAAATGAGTGAATATGGCCACGTTCTGAACCAAACAGTATCCCATCACAAATTAAAAAGAATAGAAATCATACAAAATATACTCTTGGATTGGGATGGAACCAAACTAAAAACCAGGCACAGAAAGAAAGCTAGAAACTCCAAACTCATCTGGAAATTAAGGTGCACACATCTAAATAGCAAGTGGGTCAAGGAAGTCTCAACAGACATTAAGGGAGATTTTGAAAATGAAAATGTAATGAGAGAGAGAGAGAACTGAAATATTGGAGGAGATTCCAAAATATGCTTCTCAAGTGCTCCCCGATGAAAACCATGGTCTTCCTGCTGGCTTCCATCCCTGCTCCTCACATGCTATGAGCAGCTCCTGGGGTCCAGAGGGGTCCCTTTGACTCCTCAGAATTTTCTCGCTACATCTATCTTTAGAACATTTCCTGATCCAGGACTGTGGTCTCATACACTTAGACACAAGGGCTGTGGTGTGCTGGCTAGGTTTCCCTCCAGCTGCTTGGGAGTGTGGAGATCTCACAGCCATGGGAGTGTGGAAGCTCACAGTCATGGGAGTGGGGAGATCTCACAGTCATGGGAGTAGGGAGATCTCACAGCCATGGAAGTGGGGAGATCTCACAGCCATGGGAGTGGGAAGATCTCACAGCCATGGGAGTGGGGAGATCTCACAGCCATGGGAGTATGGAGATCTCACAATCATGGGAGTGTGGAGATCTCATAGCCATGGGAGTGGGGAGATCTCACATGGGATGACTGATCTATGCTGGGCGTAAACAGAGCCCTCACCCAATTTAGTACAGCTCAGCTGGCCTGAGACGTCCTGTCAATTTCGGGTTCCTCTCACTCTCCACTGATTCTCAGAACCTTAAAGATCAGCATCTCTGCTGAAGAAATTCTGGGGGAACCGACTTGCCCCTTCTCTGCACCTCCACCTCAGGGGGGTGAGTTACAGAGGTTCTGGGCTCAGGTTCCTGGCACCTGTCCCTGTGGAAAGCAGCGACGTGCTTCCTCCTCTGTGACTCTCTGATCTCATCTCGGCCTCCAGCTGAGAGAATTGAGAAGTCGGGGTGACAGGAGTCTGTCTGAGGGGTGAACCTCCTGCAGTGTGAGGGGAGGGATCTGCAGGGGCTGGACTGTCTCCCCACCCACACAGCCTTCTCAGGAAGGAAGGAGGCCAGGCAGGGTCTTTACTCTGCATCGGAGGCGACCCTAGTATCCAACAGCGGCAGCTCCCTGCTGTTCTTAGTGTCTTCCAACAGCAATTTCTTTTCTTTTCTTTTCTCTTTAATAGGAAAACCTAAAACCCTCAGAGAAATAAAAACATTTCTTTTTAAACCAGTGCTTCCGGTGGACTCCTACTCATGGATACCTCTTATACAGTCTAGTAGAGCTAAGTTCTGTGGGAGCTCAAGGAATGATTTTACAAAAGTAGACTGACAGACGTTTCTGCCAAGGCATCTCTGGGTGGAATCGAACCATCAGCCTTACAGTTAGCAGCTGAGAGCATTACCCATTTGCAGCCCCCACCAACTTGGTTCCCAAAGGACTATTCAAGGCAGCTAAGGCCTTAGAAGTCAGAACTAGACCCAGGTGCTTCTGAAAGTTGCCAGCCAATCAGAAAGCATAGAAGAAAAAACAGCATCATCAGAAGGGGGTGATGCGGCTAAGCCTGTGGCTCTGACTCTTGGGTTTGCATTCTGGCTCTCCCCCATGGATGCTCCGATCCCAGTGAAGCTGTAAACACAAGAAATAAACGCATTCTGCACGATGCAATTAGTAACACAGAGTTACCTCACAGGACTTTGCGAGGCAGGAGTAAGATCAGCGTGAGGCAAGGATCTGAGAATGATGCCTACTTAAATTTCACACCTTACATGGCTTCCTGGGGCTGTCTAGTCAATTGACCTAATACTGTTTTCAAAGTTACTGTTCCACCCCACAGTTCAGTGAGTAATGCCTGGGGTCTTAAAAGCTTACCAGTGACCATCCAAGATAAAAGAATGGTCTCTGTTTGCTTGGCACAACGGAGGAAGACAGAGATCCAAGAATCAGAGAAGGAACTAGTCTGTAGATCCAAGAAATGGATGGTACCCAACTACCATTACTAAATGTTTTGATCAAGGGATCAATAGATGACCACTGATCAAAAGGAGGAAGATGTGGAACAGAATTTCAAATTCCCACAGAATCCAGACTTACTGGATATACTGAGACTGGAGAAACCCCCATATCTATTACTCTGAGAAAATCTTCAAACTGTGAACCCTAATTCTCCCCTGAAGTCAACTTGAACCGAAACAGCTGTATAACTAAATTCGTAGAGACTCTTCAACATCAGCATGGCACCTTTTGAAAGAGTTAGCTCTAGAGATCAAGTGGTCACGCCGCCTGGTCCTTCTTCCTGTTCTACTCTTAGTCTGCAAGCTCCGCTGAGACCTGTCCACCATAGGAGACCCTGCTGGATTTGAAACACCAGACTGACAGATGGGTGGCAGATTTTGCAAACCAAGTAGCCACTCTTAATGCTCAAATAAAGAAAATCCTTAGATACAAAGACTAAAGGATAAAAATTTTAAAAAATAAATAATAAAAGGGTGGAAAAAATATAACAAGCTAACAGCAATCAAAAACAAGCAGGAGTAGCAAGATTAATTTCTGATAAAGTGGACTTTGAGGTAAAGGTCAGCATAGGAAACATAGAGGGACATCATATAATGACCAAAGGGTCAACTGAACAACAGGACATAAGCATAAAAATTGTCTATGCACCTAATGAAAGAAGCTTCAATACATAAATCAGGCTCTAACAGAATTGAGGAGTCCTGGTGTGGCGCTGTGGGCTAATGCGTCAGACTGCAAAGTCATTTGAACTGCAAGGTCAGTGGTTCAAGCTCACCAGCTGCTTCTTGGAAACCCTATACACGGTCACTATGGGTCGGAATCAACTCAACGGCACTTAACAACAACAACAACATAATTAAAGAGCAAAATGGGCAGTTCTACATGACAACGGGAGATTGTAATAGACCATGGTGGATGAAGAACAGCAAACTAGATGGAAACTCAACCAATACACAGAAGAACCCCACAACACAATCAACCAGTTTGAACTCAGATAAATGTTTGGAACACTCAACACAACACAATGTACATTCTTTTCCAGCACACGTGGAACGTTCTCCAGAATACAGCATATATTGGGCCATAAAGCAACCTCAAAAAATGAAAGAAAGACAAAGAATTCCTTTAAGAAATCAATTAGAACATACATTGGAAAATGGGCCAAAGACCTAACAAATACTTTGCAAACAGATTATCCAAATGCTAAGTTTGACCGGGCCATCAAGTCAGTTCCGATTCATAGCTACCCTGTATAGTGCTTCTGAGGAGTGGCTGGTGGGCTTGAACCACCAACCTTATGGTTTGCAGTCCAGTGTTTATCCAACAGTGCCACATCAGAACTCTAAACACTAAAATAGACATAGGTAAATAAATAAAGTATAGATTAAAAATAAATAAAATAAACCTAACTGGAGTCCTAGTGCGGCATTGCAGGATAATGCTCTGGACCACAAGGTCAGTTTGAACCACAAGGTCGGTGGCTCAAGCTCACCAGAAACCCTACACAGGATCGCTATGAGTCGGAACCAACTCAACGGCACTTAACAACAGTAACTATAACCCTAAAACTAAACCAAGCCCTACTCCTAGCCTCACCTTATCCCTAACCCAAAAGGAAAATAAGACCCAAAAGGCTAGGTCCATTCCCTTGCTACTCAAAGCATGTTCTCTGGACCACTAGCATCCATGTTACCTGGGAGATTGTTGGACACGCAGAATCTCAGGTCTTGTCCAGGCCTACAGTGTCAGAATCTTTTATCCACCAGTGACTCAGATGTCCGTTAAGGTTTAACAGCCACAGATCCTATTTAGTGGGGCTTCCACCTCAAGAAAGGATGGGAAATGAGTTTCTGAGTCCTGCCATGGGGAGGTAGGAGTCATGGATGCACACAAAGAAGGCCAAGTGTCTTCTATGTCCTTCTCCTCAAAGTGTGGTTCATGGACCAGAATCACACGAATGGTCATCCCCTGGAAGCTTTCTAGAAGTAGAGAATCCGGGCCCCACCACAGAAGATGCATGTTAACAAGCTTCCATGTGACTGGGAGAGACAGTGAAAGCTGGGAAACAAAGGTCCACATGATTCCAACCCTGGTGTATGGAAACAGGATGGTGCTGACCCAGCCACCATCATGACATCACCAACATAATGTCTCCAGAAACACAACACTGTGACTTAAGCTTGTTAACTGTTAACTAGACAAAGGATCTCAGATAAATCAGGGATTTTTAAGGACGCCGAACTGGTGACTGATAAAAGAAAGACAACCATAAGATGGAATGGAAACAGGAAACGTAAGGTAGATAGATATCAGATGAGTGAGACCACATTGTGGAAACTGCAATCAATGAAATAAAACAAAATGTGTCTCAATTGTTGAAAGGAAAATTGATCTTCTCTGTAAACTTTCACCCAATTCACAATACAAAGTTAAAAAAGAAATACAACTATAAAGTACTAACACTGATTTTACTACAAAATAGGATATTTTGTATCCTATTTTGGCACAAAAGGATGTAGATACTAACTGAAAGTCTGGTGGTTCAAATCCATCGAGAGGTGCTGTGGGAGAAAGGTAGAAATGGACTGAGTAATCTACAAGCAATCTACTTCTGAAAGGCCACAGCCACTGATCTGGAGCAGAGATCTACTCAGAAACACACACGTCTCTGTCTCCGTGAGTCACAACTGATTCAAAACCAACCAATCGGTTTGGGTTTTGGTCTACGTAAATCATGTTTAGAGATACCATACAGGGTTGTTTTGGG
>NW_006408541.1:4621927-4634362 GCF_000296735.1 Chrysochloris asiatica | reverse complement strand
GATAGATAGATAGATAGATAGATAGATAGATAGATAGATAGATAGAGATGTGTGTGTACATACATAATATATATAGAGAGAATATGCTATCATCTATATGTACATAGTATTTCATGTTCTACTTTTCCTCACTAAATATCTCATATCCACATTTCTATTTACTAATGATTAAAAATATTTTATTAGTTAAAAAAAAGAAGAAGAAATTCAGCCTGGATCATTTTCTTCTCTATACATGGAAGATGTCTACCTTTGATCATTAATTGAACTCGGTTGATCCAATTTGTGATTCCGCCATAAGAAAATGAACTCGGTGAAGCAAACTGGCTTATACTCTAAGGTGTCAACGAGGTTCCAAAAGAGTGCAAAGAAAAAACGTTCTTTTTAAACAAGTCATAGAAAGCACCTTGACCTGTTCCTTCCCCTGAAGTGCTCAGCAAGCAAAACAGCTCACTCTCAATTTTGAAGATCTCTTTGAAACACAGAGATTAAGAGAAAGAGATGTGATGCGGTTTTGTTGTTTTGAATGTTCTTACAATTTTCACACTGAATTTTAAGCAGGAAAAATTACCATCAATATTTTTTTTCTTTCTTTGGAAGATGAGAAAGTAGGGACTTTTGTGAACCACAAATTACCCACAGCCAAGGTAAGCATATTTCACCACCAGGGAACCCAGTGTTCCCTGAATTTCTATTACTAGTCTTAACCAAGAAACTGAAGCTTTATGGTTAGTGAAGGGGGCTGAGGACTGAACTTGGAGACCTTGCCAACATGAGGATTGTTGTTGTTAAGTGTTGTCACACCAGTTCTGACTCATAGCAGCCCTGTTTACGGATTCAGAGGAGCAGATAGTGAGTTTGATCTACCAACCTTGGCAATCCAGTGCTTATCCTACAGCACCACCCCAGGACTCCTGTAGGAGAAAGTGGGTAGTCCAAAACTGCCACCAACCTCCTTGCAGATAAGATTTCTTGTTGCTTCTAGGTGACATCAGTCGGTTCCAACGCATAGTAATTCTAAGTGCCCCAGAACAAAACACTGCCCATTGTGCCACCCCACAATCAGTTCTGTGTTTGAGCCCATGGTCAATCCATCTCTTTGTTGTTTTTGTTAAGTGCTGTCCAGTTGGTTCTGACTCCTAGCGACCCTATCTAGGGTTTCCAAGGAGTGGATGGTGGATTCGAACCACCAACTTTGCAGTTAGCAGTCCAGTGCTTATCCTACAGCACCACACCAGGACTCCATCTCATTAGGGCCCCTGAACCCACAGACCAAGACCGTCTAAATGCATTTCTGGTTGTGGTACTGAAGGTGGGGAGGAGCAGCTTCCTAAAATGGTTCAAACTGCAATCTCCCCCAATCTAGAAGCCAACTCTTCCAAATAAACACAAGAGGCACTTCTCATGACTCTAAGCTCCTAGGCTTTCATGCTTACAAGCATGTGCCTTGTGTGTGTGTGTTGTATTCTGGCAGAAACTGCCGGATGTTGACACGATTCACAAACAGCAGGAAAGCAAGCCAGCGTCCATCCTGCCAGAACCGCTCCTGAGTCCTTGTCCTTTTCATTCCTGCCAACCTAACTGATTTCCATTTCCCACACTTCCCATAAGGTTGAACATCTTTGCATATGTTTATTAGCCACTGGGAGTCTGGGTGTGGTGCTGCAGGACAATGAACTTCAAGATTGGTCTGCTGTTCAACACCATCATTTGCTCCTCAGAAACCTTAAACAGGGTCTCTATGAGTCGGAACTGACCCCACAGCATTAACAACAATTGGTGGTGGTTATAATGGTGGTGGTGTGCTGTAGAGTTGGTTCTGACTCATAGCAAGCCTGCATAGGGTTTCCGAGGCTATCAATCTTTATTGGAGCAGAAAGCCTCATCTTTGTCCTGAGAAACAGTTGGTAGTTTCGAACTGCTGACCCTTGAGGTTAGCAGCCCAACTCTGTAGCCATCACACTACTAGAGCTCCTTACAGCAACAATTAGCGACTTAACATTTTCTCTCACTGAAGTTTTATCCATATCTTTTGTTCAGTTTTCTAACAGGTAATTTGTCTTTTTCTTATCAATGTGAAAAGGTTCTTTGTAAATAAAAGATGGCAAATTTTGCTATCTTAATGAGTCCTTCTCCATACTAAAACTTGGGCTGTTTGGAGTCCTGGTGTGGCACTATAGGATAAGTGCAGGACCGCAAGGTCGGTTTGAACCGCAAGGTGGGTAGTTCAAGCTCACCAGCTGCTCCTTGGAAACCCTATACTGGGTAGCTATGAGTTGAATCAAACCCGACGACATTTAACCACAACAACATCTTACTTGGGAGTCCTTGTGTGGCACTGTAGGATAAGCACTGGACTGCTAACCACAGGTTGACAGTTCAAACCCACCAGCCATTCCTCAGACACCCTGTACAGGGTCACTGTGAGTCAGTACCGACTCAATGGCACTTAACAACAACAACATCTTGCTTAAGAGGATCACTCCCAAATGTTATAAATACTTATATTTCCATATACATACTTCTTCTATTTTATACATATATATACACAGGTTCACATATATACATGCAAATAGCTTCTTTGAGCTAACAATGAATCTTTAGTAATAATTACATATAATACTTTAGAAGAATTAATGTTCTTGAGTTATGGTGTTGGAGGAGAATATTGAAAGTGCCATGGGCTTCCAGAAGAACCAATAGATCTGTGTTGGAAGAAGTGCAGCCAGAGTGCTCCTTGGAGACCAGGATGGCCAGACTTCTTCTCTCATACTTCAGACATATTGTCAGGTGGGACCAATTGCTGGAGAAGGATATCATGTTTCATAAGGTGGAGGGTCAGAGAAAAAGAGGAAAACCCTTGGCTTGGCAAAGTGGCAGCATCAATGGTTTCAAGTGTGGTAACAATTGTGAGGTTGGCCCAGGATCAGGCAGTGTTTCGTTGTGTTGTGCATAGGGTCGCTATGGGTTGGTGCTGACTCGATGGCACCTAACAACAACAACACATACAATGTTGCAGTGTGCAATGTGCTGATGTTATGGTTTTCACAGGTTCACATGTTCAAAGATGCGATTTATGAGGATACTGAAAACTAAATAAATATATATATTTGACTTATATGAGAATCAACTTACAGCTGAGCTGTTGAAATACTGTCCCAGCAGTATGTCTGGGACAACCTGTGGATGACAGATAGATGAACCACTAATCTATCTGTAAGGAGATGTGTGCAGGGAGGAGGGGATGCTGTGTTTCCTAATGGATTCCCCACGTACAACATCAAATTCATCTGAGCTCAGTATTAAACCACACAGGCCAATGTCTAGGTTCAGTCTCTTGAATATTCCAGCTCAAAGAGCATCTCCATCCTTCCATAGGATGGAAGCTGGGGTGTTCTCTGCCCTCGAACCCACCATCCCCTGTGCAGCCAGGACCTGAATCTCTCTGTCCACTTCTCCACAGTCCCACTGCCCCACGCTTGGTCCAAGCCCCTATTGTCTCCCCAGCACCCTCTGCCCTGGCTTCCTGGATCCACGCTCACCCCTTCCCGACCCAATCTTCTCCACCTTGCGACCAGGAATCTTTCTAAAATGCAGACCCCATGGCCTCATTGACCCCTTGCTGTCAGGATGCAGTCCAGACTCTCAAAGAGGGCCAACAGAGTCCTGCAGGATCCAGAGATTTTTGTACCCTCAGGAGGGTGGGGTGTGGAATGCAGCCTTCCTTCTAAACTGTGCCTCCAAATCTACAGTCTAGCTACAACCAGTTACTTTCAATGTTTCTGTCTGAGATAAGTATATTAACCCTCAACTGGAAGTCCTCCTTCACCCTACTGCCCACCCTCCCCCTGGAGAATGCTGCTGCTTCCTGAAATCATAGCTTAGTGGCCCCTTCCTTTGACCTGCCAGGTTAGGGGATGTACCACCTTCTGGACTTTCCCAGCATTCAGTCTGCCGGAAGGTCAGTGCATCACCTCTTACCTCCCACTCCAGGCAGGGAAGACAGGGCTTTACCAGAGGGGGGTCACCCAGGATACATGGGTTTACTTGTACTTACCTACTCATCTCTAGTGAACAGTTTCACATGGGTTTCAGGTATGAAATTGTTCACTACAGATGAGTAAATAAGCACAAGTAAACCCATGCTTATCTTGCATACCAGCTAGTCCATCCCTGTTGCTATCATTGTATAGTGACCCTGTCCAGGGTTTCCAAGAGTAGCTGGAGGGTTTGAACTGCCAACCTTGCAGTTAGAGGTCCAGTGCTTATACTATCCCTGTTTGGAACTAGACATTTGAACAGAGGCTTTGATTCTGTAGGAAGGTGCTGTGGGGTTGGGAGAGAGACAGATACCAGCTAGCCCTAAAAGCAGATTCTTTTTTGTTCTTGAAACTTTTCTTTCTGAATTAGGTGAAGGTTTACAGAGCAGATGGGTTATGCATTCAACAATTCAACCACATTGTGTCTCATCTTGTTGATTACAATCCCCATAGTGTAACCATTTCCTCCTGTGTTTCCTGTTTCCATTCCTTCTTCTTTCCCAACCCTTCAGAACTTTATCCTTGGACAATCCTGTCCTTTTCATCTCAAATGATGTGCATACCTCAATAGCGTTATCGTAGAAGCAGAATCTTTGATGTGGTGAAGAAATGTGAAGTTGTTCACTACAGATCAGTAAAGAAGCACAAGTAAACCTGTGCTTACTTTATTAAGAAATCTGTCACCTGATATATCTGTTTTATCACTATATTCCCTGCATCCACCAGAGATCTGACATTTTGGGGGTGCTCAGTAAATATTTGCAGGGGGGGAGAGGAATGAGAGGATGGATGGATGGATGGATGGATAGATAGATGGATAGATGGATGGGTGTGGCTGTGTCCATGACAAATACAAACTGCTCGGCCGAACCAGCAAGCATCCCAGCGTCTGGCCTGCAGAGGGCGCCAGCCCACCTTGCTGTCTCCCACAGAAGCCTTCAGAGCAGGGGACTTGCTGTCAGTCAGAGCGTGCCTACCGCTCAGTGGTCACTTGGCAGTGCTGAAGATTAAGTAGGAGTTGTTTGCCCTCAGTCCATGTATAGAGCCTGAGTTTTCTCCCCTCACATTAAGCGACAGGTACCACCTACTTTGCTATGGAATCCAGTCGTCACTGTAGCAACCATTGGCAGGTTTCCTGTCCCCAGATGGGGATGTGAGCAGAGCCAGAGAAGGGGGACAGGAGGAGAGACAACGGAGACAGCTGATGAGAGGGGCTGCAAAGCTGATCCTCTTGGAGAAGGAAGAAACAGAAGAAAGTTCTCTGTCTTCAGGCAAACACCCCTCTCTGTGTATCTGTCTCTGTGTATCTGTCTCTGTGTATCTGTCTCTGTGTGTCTGTCTGTGTCTGTCTTATTCTCTGCCCGTGTGTCTCTCTGTGTGTATGTGTATGTGTGTCTGTCTCTGTCTCTCTCACCCTCCATCCTTTTATTCGAGAAGGGCCAATTCCAAGTCCAGACTGGACAAGCCCCTGCAAGCAGAAGCATCTGGGGGGAGATTCTCTCCTGAAAGCAGCTTCTTCCGGACTTGGTGAGCCGCCACTCTGATCACCCCTCTTGAGCCATGAACACCTCCTGCTGCCTGCTCTCTGCTCAGCCGATGCTGCCCAACGCCTCAGAGCACCCCATGGCTCCATCCTTGACCAACCAGAGCAGCAGATTCTGCGAGCAGGTCTTCATCAAGCCCGAGGTCTTCCTGGTGCTGGGCATTGTCAGCCTGCTGGAGAACATTCTGGTCATCCTGGCTGTGGTGCGCAACGGCAACCTGCACTCGCCCATGTACTTCTTCCTCTGCAGCCTGGCTGTGGCGGACATGCTGGTGAGCGTGTCCAATGCCTTGGAGACGGTCATGATCGCCGTTGTCAACAGCAACTCCCTGGCCTTCGAGGACCAGTTCATCCAGCATATGGACAATGTCTTTGACTCCATGATCTGCATCTCCCTGGTGGCCTCCATCTGCAACCTGCTGGCCATCGCTATCGACAGATACGTCACCATCTTCTACGCGCTCCGCTACCACAGCATCATGACTGTGAGGAAGGCACTCGGCATGATCTCGGCCATCTGGCTCTGCTGTGGCATCTGCGGCGTGGTGTTCATCGTCTACTCCGAGAGCAAGATGGTCATCGTCTGCCTCATCACCATGTTCTTCGCCATGCTGCTGCTCATGGGCACGCTCTACGTGCACATGTTCCTCTTCGCCAGGCTGCACGTCAAGCGCATCGCGGCTCTGCCACCCGCCGACGGCGTGGCCCCGCCCCAGCACTCGTGCATGAAGGGGGCCGTCACCATCACCATCCTGTTGGGGGTGTTCATCTTCTGCTGGGCCCCCTTCTTCCTCCACCTGGTCCTCATCATCACCTGCCCCACCAACCCCTACTGCGTCTGCTACACTGCCCACTTCAACACTTACCTGGTTCT
This sequence comes from Chrysochloris asiatica, assembly GCF_000296735.1. Taxonomy (NCBI): domain Eukaryota; kingdom Metazoa; phylum Chordata; class Mammalia; order Afrosoricida; family Chrysochloridae; genus Chrysochloris; species Chrysochloris asiatica. The sequence goes on along the minus strand of NW_006408541.1, from coordinate 4,627,905 downwards.
CATCATGTGTAACTCAGTCATCGACCCCCTCATCTACGCCTTCCGGAGCCTGGAGCTGCGAAACACCTTTAAGGAGATTCTGTGCCACTGTAATGGCATGAACTTGGGCTAGGATGCCAGGGCCAGGAGCAAGGGGATAAGTCTGCTCCTTGTCTGACCCACCAAGAGGTTTACAAAGAAAACAACGAACGCATTGCAGACCCAAAATATGTATTATCAGCCATGATCTTACATGTGTTTTTCTTTTTAAAGGTGCAAAGTCTTTGGAGAAGAAAATGATATGTAGCAGCCTTTCTGACAGAGTCCAAGGTGGGTAAGTCATAAAGTCTGATTTCTCAAAGGATCACGGGGTGGGGACTGAGTGGAGGATGCTCCGAGCTCTATCTGCACCCATTGCTCTACACCCCAAGTTCGCACATCTACTTCACGGTTCTCTTCAGGCTTCCTTCCATTCAGGCCAGACCGATGGAATCTCATCTACAGTGAACGGGGTTCAAATCTCTGGCTGACAAACCTGCTACAGCTACCAACCTTCCTCTGTCAGCTGCTTAGATGCCTCTTCCTTGAGAAGAGACTATGACTTTTTACACTGTCGCTCCCTCTCACAGAAAGACAATTTTCTAAATGCAATTGTCTCATTGGGAAAAGGAATAATGTTAGGCTGACTTTTCCTCCGGCCCCGACACTCGCTCTCCCTCACTCCAGAATAAAAGCATGGGGGTGTGACCTGCTCCTCTTTTTTCCTGCTGCTGCTGTTGCTGGTGGTGTTGTTGTCACTGTTGTTTGGGGCTATTGTGTGGGGGTTTAGTGCATTAAACCTAAGGTAGCCATCCAGATGCTAATGAAAGAGAGGCAAAGTGCTTGGGACAATCAGAGTATTCCTATGTAAAACGTATTTTGATACTTGCTATTTTAAAGTATACATTACTAGACAATGCATGGAGGGGATTGGAACCATGGCAATGTAATGATATACGATGGAATGAATATGGAACTGAGGTTCTCTCATGTGAACGATCATATAATTCACAATAAAACATTAAAAATAAATAAATAAATAAAATATACATTATTCCTTTGTAAAAAAACCCAAAAACTCCTTTTTTTTCTCCCTGTGACTCCTTTTCTGTCTATAAAGCAAGAAAAGGAATTGCAGTGGCAAAGAATCAGTCCCCTGAAATTGTTCACTGCAGTCTCAGGTAGTTTGAGACATTGTGAGATAACCAGGAAGCTGGGTGTTTGCTTAAGATTTCTTTCTCTGCTCATCCTAATCACTGTGTCACTGTAATATGATTTCCCCAATGCCATCTATGAAAGAGAATGGTGGCTTTTGAGTTTCACTGTTCCTGATTCCTTGTTTGACATAGTGTTAGCATGGGACTGATCCTGTTACAACATCAGTACCTTGTCAAGCCAAGCAATTGGTTCCTGTAAGTGTAGGGAGAGATGGGCTGAAGACTGCAGCATCGTACAAGCATCCAGCCGACCCGTTCCTACCCTGGGTAACTTGAGTGTGTGCCTCCGAGCTGCCCTCACATCTTCCTTCTCATGAATTCTTATACTTGGTTGTGTCTTTAGTCAGCTGTGATACGTTTGTCTTGTGCTGGAATACAATGGCTTTTCTTTTTTGTACTTGAAGATCTGCTAATATAACTTTTGTTTCCTGCTTTGACTGTGATGTTTGGAAACAATAAAAGTTGTCATGGCTGCTAAGTGGGCGTGTGTTCTGTTGAAATGCACCCCTGGGGATCCCAGACACTGCTGCAAAAGTCACAACACAACTCATGACAGTTTTGTTAGCAGCATAAATGGCCCCACTGACCACAGTGATGCCTTTCAGCCAAATTACAAAACCCTCCCATCTCGGCTCCAAAGATACCAGGCTGTGTTCCCTGGGCCACCATCATCCCTCACTATATTAATCAGGAACCAAATACTATGACTTGACCATGTCACAGAGTAAACGAGGAAAATTGGAAAGGGAATTTGCCAGAAATTGTATTCACAACAGCTATGGAAATTATGGGGTCCTTTCTTAAAGTAAACAAAACAAAAATAACTTGTTATTCCAACCCATAGCGACCCTGTATTGGGTTTCCAAGGAGCAGCTGGTGAGCTTGAACCACCGACCTTGCAGTTCAAATGACTTTGCAGTCAAGACACATTACCCCACAGCACCACACCAAGACTCCAAAAATAACTCACTCTTCATCAATTTTCACATCATTTCATTTTATTCTCTAAAAAAAAACTCCTCAAATAGGTGGAGTTTATAGACAAAGAAACTTTACTCAAGAATACCCAGGTAGGTAAACAGTTTAGGGAGTTCCTCAAAAAGTTACATATAAAGTACCATATCCCACGACCATCGAGTCTATTCCGACTCATAGTGGCCCTTTGCGGTTTCTGAGGCTGTAAATCTTTATGGGAGCAGAGAGCCTTATCTTTCTCCTGGGGAGTGGCTGGTGGGTTTAAACTGCTGACTTTATGGATAGTAGTTCAGTGCTTATCCTAAAGTGACAACAGGGTTCTTTAAATTGTTGTATGCTGCCAAGTCGATTCTAACTGAGAGGGACCCTGTGTAGGGTTCCTGAGAGTGGCTGGTTGGCTTTGAACTCCCGATCCTGGGCTTACCAATCCCACACGTATCCTACAGCGCCACACCAGAGATTGTTGTTGTTAAGTGCAGTCGAGTTGGCTCTCACTCATAGCCACCCTATATAGGGTTTCCAAGGAGCAGCTGAAGGGTGTAAACTGCCAATCTTGTGGTTAGCCATCCTGTGCTTATCCCACAGCTAGACCAGGACTCCACAACGTGGATGAACCTTGAAACTATGATGCTGAATGAAATAAGTCCGGCACACAAAGACACATATTCTATGGAATATCTAGACTAGACAAATGTCTACAGTCAAAGAGAAGAGGAGTAGAGACTTGGAGGAAAGAGGGTTAAACACACACACAAATGCAGTTCTATTGAGTCAGTTCGGGCAGTGACTCCGTATAGGGATTTCAAGGCTGTAAATCTTTGCAGAGACTCTCATCTGTCTCCCTCAAGGTGGCTGGTGGCTTTAAACCATCGACCTGCAGTTAGCAGATGAGTGGTAATTAGAGGCTGGGGGGAAGAGGGTACTAGTGAAGAGTTATTGCTGAAAGGATACTGAGTTTCTATTTGGGGTGATGGTAAAGTTTTGGAAATGGATGATGACGATGATAGTTGCACAGCATGATGATTGTAATTCGGGTCCATGAATTGTACACTTAAATATGGTCAAAAAGGAACATTTTATACATTATCTACATTTTACAACAGTGGTTGGAAACAGAATGTCAGCATGCTGATGCCAACAGGAGTCATCATCAAGATTAATACTTGTACATTTCAGTCTGGACCAGCATTTCCACGCTGGGAGGATCACCTGGGCTTGTCCAGTAAGGGCAGATTCTGGTCCAGTAGGTCTCGGGCAGGCCTGAGAGTCTAAGCTCCCCGGGGATCAGCACTGTGGCTCAGTGTAAAATTCTCACCCGGGTTTGTTTCCCGGCCAACACATCATGTGCAATCACCACCTCTCTGTCTGCGGTGTTTACTGCCACCTAAAGTAAAATCGTTTTAGGAAGTCCTCTCTTGTTAACTGCCTTTGAGTCCGCCCAACTCACTGCGACCCCACACACAGTGGGATGAAACGCTCCCCAGTTCTGCACTATCTCCATGGACCCTTGAGGATTGGACCATTGTGATTCATAGACTGATTTGTGGAAGGAGATTGGCAAGCTATTCTTCCTAGCCTGGGTTAGTCTGGAAGGTCTGCTGAAATCACTGACTCACAGAGACACTATGCAAACACAGAATGAAGCATCGTCTGGTCCTGACCCATCCTCACAATCATTGCTACGCTTGATCCCATTGCTGCTACCACTGTGCCAATCTACCTTGTTGGGGGTCGTCCTCTTTTTCGTTGACCCTCCACTTTACAAAGTATGATATCCTTCTCCAAGAACTGGCCCCTCCAAGATAACATGTCCAAACTACAAAAGATGAAGGCTCGCCATCCTGGTTTCTAAGGAGCATTCTGGCTGTACATTTTCCAACACAGATCTGTTTGTTCTGATGGCCCATAATACTGTTAATATTCTTCTCCAACACCTTAATTCAAATGTATTGATGCTCCTACAGTCTTCCTTGTTCACTATCCAACTTTCACATGTATATGAGGTTATTGAAAATACCACGGTTTGGGTCAGGTACACCTTAGTCCTCAAACTGCTACCTCTGCTCTTTAACACTTTAAAGAGGTCTTTTTGCAGCAAATTTACCTAACACAATACATCTTTTGATTTCTTGCCTGCTGCTTGCATGAGTGTTGATTGTGGACCCAAACAAAATGAAGTCTTTGACAACTTCAATCTTTTCTCTATTTGTTGTTGTTGTTGTTAAGTGCCATCGAGTCGGTTCTGACCCATAGCGACCCTGTGTAGGGTTTCCGAGGAGCGGTTGGTGAGCTTGAACCGCTGACCTTGTGGATCAAACCAACTTTGCAGTTCAATGCATTAACTCACTAATGATGTTATTTTTTGGTCCAGTGGTGAGGATTTTTGTTTTCTTTACAATGAGGTGCAACCCATACTGATGGCTGTAGTCTTTGATCTTCATCAGTAAGCATTTTAAGTGGGTGCTATCTGCAAGTATGGGTGTTCTTGTGTATCTCCCCTCACTTCATATCAGCTGGACGCTTCATTCTCCATTCTAGTCTTCTGTGGTCATGTCACTGCCTCTGGGCCCAGGAGTCTCCGGGTCTTGTCGTACTGCTGGCCATTCAGGTCTCCACCTGAGTTCACAGGGGTCTATTGAATGTGGTCAGACTTAGCTCGCAACTTCAATTGCTGTTTTTTCCCCTCTTCCCCTTATCAGTGATCAATGTGGTCACCAGCCAGACCACCTGCCTGCTCATGTATTCCCCTTGAGTCTTAGTCTTGGAAGGGAGTTTGTTCTGAGAGGTCCCAACCACTTCTTTGATGGCTCCTGGGCAAACAACTTATTTGTTCTTGTAGTAATCAATCAGACTGCCATTATTATTTCAGATTTTTCCTGCCGGTCTTTCTTCATGAAGTATCTTCTGTTCTTCTAGCCACTCCAGGCTGGTCTACTCATCCTTTCCAGTGGAAATGTCCTACCTCAGATGATTCTGGATGGGGTTCTGGATTCTACCTATGGTCTTATGAAATGTAAAGGCTCCATAGGAAGCCTCTTTCACTGGGCAATTTCTAGCCCCCTTTAAGGTATTCCAATCAGGTGTAGGCTGAAGATGGACTTGCAAGATTTCTGTAGTGATGTTTCTGGTTATTCCTTTCTCTCCCTGTCAAGTGCCTATTTTGCAATGGTAGGCAAGGGAAACCAAGAGTCAAAAGACAGCCAAGCATCTTAACACAATTCCCCTATTTTACACCTTCAAAATATGCCTCAATCCCTGTATCCCGGAGCCCTGTTGTTCCAAGGTTGTGCATACATCATCATTTACCTCTGTCCCACATAGCCCATTCGAACCTGCCTAACTCCTCTCCCAACAGCCTTGTTCTTCCATTTCCTTCCCCCTTCTTGTGTATTGTCCACCCCACCCCCAGCGCCCAAGCTATCCTGTGTCTATTCCCTACCATGTGCTCTATCTTCCCCTCCCTCCCCTCCTCTCATCCCATACATCCTAGTGATCAGCAAATATATATTGATATATTTCCCCCCTTTTAGGGTAGGTTCTTTTTCTTAGTCTTTTACAATAATGGTCCTATGCAGTATTTCTCCTTTTGTGATTGACTAATTTCACTCAACATAATGCCCTCAAGGTTCATCCATGTTATGCGGTGGCTCGCAGCTTCCTTGCTATTCTTCAAGGTAGCATAGTATTCCACAGTTTGTTTATCCATTCTTCAATTGATGGGCACTTAGGCTGTCTCCATCTTTTTGCTATTGTAAATAGTGCTGCTAT
>NW_006408541.1:4616305-4617844 GCF_000296735.1 Chrysochloris asiatica | reverse complement strand
TTGAACCACTGACCATGCAGTCCAGTGCTTATCCTACAGTACTATACCATATGGATATTACCCTATCACAGACAATATTGTACTTCAAGATAGATCCTGAAATGATCTTTTTGACAATAAATGCAATGCCATTCCTCTTCAATTTGACGTGCTAACAGAGTAAACCATGAGTGTCAGATTCACAATGGCCAAGATGAGTCTGTTTTGGCACACTAATGCCTAGGATATTGGTCTTTGTGTATTCAATTTCATTTCTGACTACTTCCAGTTTTCCTAGATTTATACTTCCTACATTCCACGTTGATCATTAATGGGTCTCTGCAGCTGTCTCGTCTCATTTTGAGGTGTATCCATCAGCAAGTGATTGTCACGGAAGTTTTGCTTCATTCACTTCATCATGGTCAACTGTCCTTTGAGGAGACAGCTCATCCCCCTTTGTGTTTTGAGTGCCTTCCAACCTGAGGGGCCCATCTTCCAATACTATATTTGACAGACTTCCAATGCTATCCATAAGGTTTTCAGTGGCTGGCTAACCTGCTTCTCTTTCTTCTTAGTCTGTCTTTGTCCACTGAAGCTCCACGGAAACCTGTCCACTTTGGAAGACCCTGCTGGTATTTAAAATACTGGTGGCATAGCTTCCAGTTCCACAGCAACATACAAGCCACCACAGTACAACAAACTGACAGATGAAACCCAGTGGTGGAAACCCAGGTAGCAAGTGGGTAGCAAGGCAGCGATTCAAATTAGAGCTGCCCAACCTGACACCCCAGACTCTGAGGCCAATCCCCACCCATCTCTCATGGAAACAGTGGAGACAGCTTAGCTGTGTGGCCTTGGAAGCAGGGGGTGTCACAGGCAAAACTTGGATGGTGTCTACAGCCCACAATTCCCAATGTTCTCCACAGAGTTTCCATAGAGATGTCATAAAACACCAAGAAGCAAAATTCCTCCGTTGACTTTGCTGTGATTTTCAAATGCCCGTGGGTGGCCCTGGGAGGCACAAGTTCAAGTCCACACATGCTTTTTCCTGGACCCCATTTTTTGGGGTGATCTTGTGACATCATTAATTCCTCCACCACCGCGTTCTCAGCGGAATTCCCCTAGGTATTGAAAACAGCAAGGCCAGGTTACCTTCTGCTTCCTGAATTGGAAATAAAAGAACTCCAGTGGAGCTGTGCAAAGTCATTTGAACTGCAAAGCTGGCAGTTCAAGCTCACCAGCTGCTCCTCAGAAACCCTATACAGGGTCACTATGGGTCAGAACTAATTCGACAGTACTTAACAACAACAACAAGTGGAGCTGTGGGGTAGTCACTGGGCTGCTAACCACAAGGTCAGCAGTTCAAACCTACCAGTAAGTCTTCAGGACAAAGATGACGCTGTCTGTTCCCATAAAAATTCATGGTCTCAGAAACCCTATAAAGGGTCACTGTGGATCGGAATTGGCTAGAAGGCAGTGGGTTTGTTTTTTTTGTTTCTTTTTATTGAAAGTGAAAACAATCCAAGGTAAGACCCTCCTTGGAAAAGAATTGTTAAAGCA
>NW_006408541.1:4608842-4616205 GCF_000296735.1 Chrysochloris asiatica | reverse complement strand
ATCAGGCTGTGAACCGCAAAACCAGCAGTTCGAAACTACCAACTATTACGTGGGAGAAAGATGAGGCATTCTGCTCCCATAAAGATTTACAGCCTCGGAAACTCTGTTCAGAGTTGCTATGGGTCGGAACCGACTCGACAGCACTTAACAACTATATAGATATAGATATAGATATAGATCTATATATAGATAGATAGATAGATATAGATATATTGATATGAAGTGTCGTCCAGTCAATTCCAACTCATAGCGACCCTGTATAGGGTTTCCAAGGAGCTGCTGGTGAGCTTGAACCACCGACCTTGCAATTCAAACAACTTTGTAGTCGGATACATTAGCCCACAGCACCACCCAGGACATATATATGGAGAGAGAGAGAGAGAGAGTGAGAGTGAGTGAGTCCTGGTGTGGCACAGTAGGCTAATGGGCCAGACTGCAAAGCCATTTGAACTATAAGGCCAGCAGTTCAAGCTCACCAGCTATACCTTGGAAACCCTATACAGGGTTGCTATGGGTCAGACCTTGACTTGATGGCAGTTAACAACAACAGCACCGATATAGATAGATAGATAGATAGATAGATATAGATATAGATAGATAGATAGAGATAGATAGATGATAGATAGATAGATAGATAGATAGATAGATAGATAGATAGATAGAGAACATTTGCCAATTCAATACTTCTCAGGTGCATAATTTAGTAGCATCAATTATATTATTCATGTTGTGCAATCATTACCCACAATCCTTGTCAAATTTTCCATCACAACAAACTCACTGCTTCCTAAACAATGACTACCCCTCCTTCTCTCCCACCCTGGGCACCATGCATCAACTTTGTCTCTATACACGATAAGCTCACTTATCACACCCACTCCCCAACACAGAATCACTGCAGTGCCTGATTCCTGGATCCCTAGACACAGTCACCCCTTACCTGATCCTGGTGTGGCGCTGTGGGTCAATGTGCTGGACTGCAAATTCGTTTGAACCGCAAGATCGTTGGTTCAAACTCACTAGCCCCTCCTTGGAAACCCTATACAGGTCGCTATGAGTCAGAACTGACTCGACAGCACTTATCAACAACCACCTTATTTAAGCTGAGCATTAGTTCAGTTGTGATATCTTCCTTTAGGGCCAAAATTAGTGACTCACAGTGACCCCGTGAGTGTCAGAGTAGAACTGTGCTCCGCAGGGTTTTCAAAGACTGATTTTGGGAAGTGGATGGCCAGGCCTTTCTTTCAAAGTGCCTCTAGGTGACGTCAAACCTCCAACCTTTCAGTTAGCCACCAAGTCTGTTGACTGTTGGCCCCACGCTTGGAGCCCAGCATTGTAGACTCAATCTTCAAACATTTATATTCAATCTTCGGCGGCTAAAGCACGCTCACACTTGCCCTGCCTTTGCTTTTAGGAGGTCTGGCAACATAGTGGGGTATGCGGGGGGCTGCTAACTGCAAGGTCAGCTGTCTGACTCCACCAGCCACTCTGCAGGAGAAAGATGACACTTTCTGCTCCCGTAAAGATGTACAGCCTAGGAAACCCTGTGCAGGGTCGCTCTGAGTGGGAAACGACGCCACAGCACACAGCAGCAGCAGCAGTCATTTGGAGTCCCAGGGTGGTGCAAATGGTTAAGCACTTGGCTGCTAACTGACAGGCAGTTCAAACCCACCCAGAGGCACCTTGGTAGACAGGCCTGGTACTTTATTCTGAAAGATCACAGCCTTGAAATCCAGCAGAGCAGTCCTGTCTGTACATACAGGGTGATCATGAGTCTGAATCTATTTTAGGTTTTGTCTTTCCGGGTAATCCTTTCTCCGCACAGCAATCCTATAAAAGTATACATTAGGTCTTTTCATAGTCCTGCTCAAAATTCCTCAATGGCTCTCACTGCACTTTTAATAAAATCCCAAGTCCTTATCCAGCCCAATCTGACAGGCCCTAATGAATCTGATCCCTCTGGTAAGTCTCCAACCCCTCCTAGCCTCACTATCTCTTGCTGCCTGGCCTCAATCCAACATGCTCATTCCTGCCCCAGGACCTTTACACCTGCTGCTTTCTCTGCCTGAATGTCTCTTCCCCAGATACCCATGAATGGCTTCTTCTTACCTTTTAGGCTTCAGCTCAATCATGGCCTGCTCAGAGATGCCCTCCCTAACTACCCATTCTAAAGAAGCTTCCAGTCATTCCAGGTCACAACAAACTAATATTATGATTGCTACTTCTCTGTTACGTCTCTCCTGCCAGAAAACAGTGCTTAGCATGTAACACTGGTCAAAAAAATATTTGTTGAGTGAACAAGTGGCATCTTTAATATATTTAAATATGAGGTCAAGTCTAACCAACAGAATAATACACACCACTAACTCTTTAACTTTAGTGAATATCAGCCTGTTCACTTAACTTATGGTCCAGCAGATGCGCAGTAACATATGAGCATCTGAAATGTCCAAATCCACAGGTATTGTAATGTAACATACACCCAGTTTGGAGAGTTCCTACACCAACAAGTGCCCTCTTTCCCTACAGAACACTGCAAGTCAACAATCCCAGCACTTCCAGTCCTTTCCCATTCCCATCCATCAGGATGTCAAACATCTTCAATGCATGTTGGACAACCTGAACGACAGGTAACAAAATGCAGAATTTAAAACAAGACCTTCATGTGAAAAATTGTACCTTTTGGCATCCAACAACGTTTTTTCACAGCCAAATTAATTAAAATAAGAATAATAATAGAAAATATCAGAGTAAAGGCTAAAATAGGTATTAAAGAAGGAGTTCGAAAGAGTAAGAGAGGCTCAACTAAAGGAGAGGCTTATTGGAGAAGCCTGGGGGGATGGGGGGGCCTGACCTGAGTCCAAGGCCCCCTTCCCTTCCCATACAGGCTAGGCACTTATATCCTACAACTGGGTAAGAGGAGCGGGGAGGTCATGGTTGTCTTGGATAGGTTACCAAGCAGTGGTATCTGGTCAGATACGATGATGGCTTTCTTTTGGGGGAACATGAAACTTAAGAGTTTGGCAAATGGAAACTTATGTTACAGTTTAAGTAAGAGTATTCTTTCAGAAAACATCACATGATGTTTATGGTGTGACAAACAGTATAGTTTGGATACATTGTTGTTGTTGTTGTTGTTGTTGTGTGCCGTGGAGTCGTTTCCAACTCATAGCGACCCTACACAGGGTTTCCGAGGCTGTAAATCTTTACAGGAGCAGACCGCCTCATCTTTCTCTCCCGTGGAAGCACTGGTAATTTTGAACTGCTGACCTTACAGCTTGCAGCCCGATTCATAACCACTACGCTACAATTAAAACTTAAAAATTCATTGATTGTTGTTAAGTGCTGTCAAGTGGGTTCTGACCCATAGAGACTGTGTATAGGGTTTCCAAGAAGCAACTGGTGAGCTTGAACCATCGACTCTTGGGTTCAAATCAGCTTTGCAGTCCAGCAAACCAGTTGTTGTTGTTGTTAAGTGCCATGGAGTCGGTTCCGACCCATTGCGACCCTCTAGAGGGCTTCCAAGGAGCAACTGGTGAGCTTGAACCACCAACCTTACAGTTCAAACTGACTGTGCAGTCTAGCGCATTAACCCACAGCTACCAGCAAACTGGTTCCGACTATTGACGACCTTCTATACAAGAAACTAAACATTACTTTGAGCTTGCACCATTTTCATGATCATTGCTTTGTCTGAATCCACTGTTTGATTTAATGTGTCCATCCATTCCCTTTAATCTGCATCAAAACCCTACGAGACAGACATTATGACTGTCCAGTTCTAGTGAAGAAGCAGCTTCGGGTGGTGGCAGTTATTCATCTTGACCAAGTTTCTCAGCTAGTAAGTGGTGAGCGGGAAACTAAACTACGCAGCCGGCTCCACAGCGTGCATTCTTAATCACCTGTTCTTAGAAACTACGTTGTTGCTGTTGTTATGTGCCATCGAGTCAGTTCCGACTCATAGCAATCCAGTATAGGGTTTCTGATGAGGAGCGGCTGGTGAACTTGAACCGCTAACCTTGCAGTTCAAACCAACCTTGCAGTTCAGTGCGTTAACCCGCAACACCACACCAAGACTCCTTAGAAACTGCACGCTGAATAAAATCCATTCCTATTAACAATAGCAATTAACATCCTAGGGACTTACATTCTAGGTACTTCACATCTTATTCCACTGGACACTCCTGAATATTTAATAAGACAGTGGTTCTCAACTAGGTGTGGTTCCACCCCCACAAAAGGCATTTGCCGGTGTCTGGAGACATTTTGCTAAAAATGAGATTTGAGTAGTACGGTTGACTCTCATCATTCACAGATTGTGTATTTTCAAAATACTTAAAATGTATTCATAGACCCAATATCAATACTCACAATGTGTTCAATCATGGGTGGACACGCACAGGGCAATGAAAAATGTGGAACAAGGCCAACTTCTGCAGTCTTGTTACAGCTCTTACCCTGCAAACAAGTACCATTTTCACGGTCAACTTAGTTCCAGGTTTTTTCACACTGTGTACTCGTTGTTGGTGATTTGACGCTTCCTGTTACTGAGCATGAATCTATTATTAAGCCAGTTTAGGGAAGCTACCTGCATTTACAACCGGAGTGTGATGGCATATACAGGAGCCAGTATGGGGCGGGAGGGGGAGACGGGGGGTGGGGGGTGAAGAGACTATGTTAGACAAGAGTGAAAGGCTTCAAGCTCAAGGACACCAGTTCTATTTTGATCTGATTTGCATACTGGGCTTGCACAGAAGGTTCTATTTGCAAAAAAGAATCTCACTAAAAACAAGCCCACGCTATAGCAGTTCATGAGTCAAGGCAACTTCTGATCTACCATCATATAATATCAAGAGTAAGCTAAAGCATGCAGAACTCGACTGAAAGAGCTCTAAATTAAGATCTGAACATGTTCAAACAAAAATCATATCGAGCCATTTACAGGCATCGAACAAAGTTGATGTAGCATACAATCTGCACATTAGGAAAACAATGAAACTAGGGAATCAAACATGCTCCAAAAAACAAGAGAACCTCAAAACATTTATACTCAATCTTATCAGCATTGCCTTAGGAATAAAGGGTCAGAAGAGAACTGATAGACAACGTGTGGTCAGGAAGGATTTCATACAGCCTTGTCATCTAGAATGATTAAAATAATAACTAATTTGCCCTAAAACAGCTTGCGTCTGACCTCTGGAGTTTCTATTTCCCAAACCAGACTGAATTATTCAGAAGATCACAAAGCCCAAAGGCCAAATGGTCTTACTAGTTTATCTGGACCACTGCTTGATTTCATTTTTTCAGAACTCAGTTTTTTCAAGGTTTGACATTTAAAAGGTCACCTCAGAGAAAAAGCCTACATGGGTTCCACCCAACTCCGGGGACCTCAGAAATCTGGATTACAGGAGAGTCTAAAACTTTCTCAAATGAAGCCAATATTTCCCATATGATAAATGTGGCACTGTAGGGTAAGCGGTGGACCACAAGGTCAGTTTGAACTGCAAGGTCGGTAGTTCAAACCTACCAGTGGCTCCTCGGAAACCCTATCCAGGGTTGCTATGAGTCAGAATTGACTCACCGGCACTTAACAACAAGCCCTTCACCTCCTCCCAGGACCCTTCACGACGCTTAGGCTGGAAACGTGCCGCCATTTTCAATCATTATATAGAATATACAGGCAGACCTCGTTTCATCTGCCTTTCAGTTTGTTGAGCTGCGTGTTTTACGAGTTGAAGGTTTGAATGAGTCTCTCGGGTGCCATTTTCCCAAATGCCTATGTTCACTTTGTCCTGTTTTGTGCTGTAAGGCAAGCACTGGACTGCTACCCACAAGGTCAGCAGTTCAAACCCACCAGCCACTCCTTGGAAGCCCCTTACTGGGTCACTATGAGTTGGAACTTAACCTGAGTCAGCACTTAACAGCAACAGGCTTATTTTATGTCTTGTGTTACATTTTGGTTTTCTCACTATATTTCAGACTTTTTCATAATGGTGTGGCATTGTAGGCTAAGCATTACACCGCAGGGCCAGTTTGAACTGAAAGGTCGGCAGTTCAAACTCACCAGCCGCTTCTCGGAAACCCTATACAGGGTCCCTATGAATCAGACCCGACTCAACAACACTTAACAATAATTGTAGACTTAACAGACTACCTTATAGCATAAAGATAATTTTACATGCTCTGGGAAACAAACGTACAAATAAAAGAGTGACTTTTTTTTTTAAGCTGGTTTGAAATAGAACAGGCAGTATCTCATTACAGGTAAATCTGTAATGATTTTGAGACAATCCTGGTGTTCATAACAGCAGAACCCTTAGGAAAGTCGCTCTGGGAGGCTGGTCCTCCAGGGCCTGAGGACGGATGCCTGGAGAGCTGAGGATGAGAATGAGAATGGCCGAGGCAGCATGGCGGAGGGTGGAGAGAAGGAACGAGGGGTGTTTGCACAAGAAAGGTTTAATGATGACGTCTCCTAAGTTATTTGCTGCGGGGCACGTGTGATGGTTCTTCTGGGGCGTCCATTTGGCTAGGCTGTGTTGTTGTTAGTTACCTTCGAGTTGATCTGTTTCACAGGGTGCTCAAGGCTGGGACCTTTCAGAAGCAGATCAGCAGACCTGTCTTCTGAACTACCTCTGGATGGGTTTGAACTGCCAGCCTCTTAGCGAGTAGTGTTGTTCTTAACCGTTTGTATCGCCCACAAAGACTCTTCGGCTCAGCTATGCCATTGTTGTTGTGCATCGTTGAGTTGGTTCAGTGACCCCTACAGGGCACAGTAGAACCGTGCCAGAGATTTTCCAAGGCTGGAGTCTCTGCAGGAGCGGATCTCTGGGTCTTTTCTCCCACAGAGCGGCTGGGTGGGTTTGAATCATCAACCTTTCAGTTAGCAGCCGAGAGCTTCACTATTGCGCCATATTGAGTGAATAATGGGCTCAGGCGTAGCAACGATTGTGAGGTTGGCCCAGGACCGGGCAGTGTTTCATTCTGTTGTACATTGGGTCACTACAATTTGGTACCAACTCAATGGTACCTAACAACAACAACAACAGTCATTCAAACACTCATCAAGAGGTTCCTATGAAAAAATGGAATTAAAAGATAATGGTGACGATGACGTGGAGAGATGGAGCAGCTGGGGACTTTAGATCCAGAGAGAGAGAGGGGCTGTGTGCTGATGATCGGTGGGGAAGGGGGGGGTGCAGGCTTATAGAGCATACCCTTTGGTTGGTTGATGATGCATGGAGGGGATTGTAACCATGGCAATGAAATGATATAGGATAGGATGAATGTAAAACTAATGTTCTCACATTTAAACTATCACACAATTCACAATAAAACATTAAAAAAAAAAAGATAATGGCATTTT
>NW_006408541.1:4606783-4608522 GCF_000296735.1 Chrysochloris asiatica | reverse complement strand
CACACACACACACACACACACACACACAAAGGAAATCAAGTTCTGATTTTAGATTAAATAAAAGACTCTTCTTTTCCTTAAAATAAATAAATAAATACAGATGTTTCTGTGACAGTGTTTTGCAGATGTGGTTAACAAACATCTACAATCAGTGAGCTTTGCATAAAGGTGATTATTCTCAATAATGGGAGCGGGCCCATCACCCACTAAATATCATCCCTGCTGAAGAGATTATGGAGGAATATTTAGAGATCATCTTATTAGATTCCAGGCCCATCCCTCAGGGACTTCTCAAACAGCAGTGTGCACTCAAACTTCCTGAGATCGTACTGAAATCTAGAGTCCTGGTCCCAAATCTAGTCTGGGGCCTGGAACCCTCCTAGGTTCTGTCATTGCTGCTCCGAGAACCACACGAAGCAATCGTACGGCTCTGTCACATCAGGCAAAAGGGAAAGCTCTGGTAAATCAAAAGAGATCATAATTAAATGAAGCCACTCAGAGTTTGTTTGTTTTTTTTCCTTTAAGAAATCGGTTTTCATTTCCCCTTCTGATACAGGTAGCCGCTTCAGACAACAGTCAGCCACTTGTTGGGATGAAATGAAGCCAGCAAGTGAGGTGGCAGCATTTCAGAGGTGGTCATGAGTCACCCTCTGACAGGCCACCTTCTGAATCCCCCACAACTGAGTTAACTCCATCAGCATGAAGTCCCAGCAGAAACTCAGTGTGTTCGCTTACTAGGGCTGTCGTACAGAAGCATCACAAGGGAATGGCTAGCAGCGTTGCTTCCGAGTTCTAGAGGTGACAAGTCTGCATTCAGTGTGTCAGCAGGCCCCACGCTCTCTCCAGAGGCTAAGCAAAGGTCCTTTCTTGTCTCTTCCGGTAGCTTCTGGTAGCCCCATGCATTCATTGGCTTCCAGCTGCTGCAAACATGACTCCCTTTTCCAACTCCAACATCACATGGGCACTTTCTCTCTGTGTATCCATCTGTGTCTCCTCGCCTCTTTTATAAGGACCCCATTCAGATTAGATCAGGACCACCTACTCCAGTATGAATAAGGAAGATCAAAAAAGAATGGAGGCCTTTGAATGCTGGTGTTGGCAAAGAACACTGAATACACACACCATGGACTGCTAGAAGAATGGACAAATCTCCCTTGGAAGAAGTACATCCAGGATGCTCTTCAGAAGAGAAGAGAGCAAGATTTGGTCTCATGTACTCTGGTCATGTCATCAGGAGGGACCGGTCCCTGGAGAAGAACATCATGCTTGGTAAAGAGTCAGCGAGATGGACTGACACAATGGAGTCTTAATGAGCTCAAACCCAGGACTGTGGGGGGATCAGGCAGTGTTCCCTTCTGCTGTCAGAAGGTCGCTATGAGCTGGAACCATCGTGACAGCACATAACAACAGTAACTCCTCCAGTTTGAAGGAGTAAGGAAGGTGGTGTCATGGTTAAGTACTTGGCTGCCAAATAAAAGGTTGATGGTTCAAGCCCACCCAGCAACCCCAAAGGAGAAAAGACCTAATGATCTGGTCATATAAAGAACACAGCGTAGGGACAGTTCTACCCTGTGTTATGGGGTCACTGTGAGGTGGAAACAACTCAACAGCACATAACAGCTCTAGGAAGACCTCATGCCAACTTAGCTGATAGCATTTTGTTTGGTTGGTTTTTGGTTTTTAGGGGGTTTGGGGGAGCTCTGGTAGTGTAGTGGTTACGAATTGGGTTGCTAACCTCA
>NW_006408541.1:4592030-4606183 GCF_000296735.1 Chrysochloris asiatica | reverse complement strand
TCAGCAGTTCAAATCCACCAGCTGCTCCTCAGAAACCTTATACCAGACCAGGTCACTATAAGTCAGAATCGACTCAACAGCACTTGGCAGAAACAATTTCCAAACAAGGTCAGACTTACAGGTACAAAGGGGTGGGGAGCCACAATTCAATCCATACACTCAGTAAAGCAGAAAAGATGGTCAAGCAAACAAGGCACAGAGCTACAGGGATAGAGAAAGGTTAGGAAGGCTGATTCTGAGGCTCCTAGAACAATTGTGATTGATAGAGATTTGTGGAGTTGGTTCTGACTCATAGCAACCCTGTAGAGGATTTCTGCGGCTGTAACTCTTTATGGGAGCAGAAAGCCTCATTGTTCTCCCTCGGAACTGCTGGTAGTTTCAAACTTTGGGTCTTGACGTTAGCAGCCCTACTCGTAACCACTATGCTACCAGCACCTGCAAAGCTTTAAAGATACTGATCCCAGGTTCCACCCCCAGATGCAGAGGTTGTTTTAAGCTCCAAAATGATACTGTGCCTGTTTGGAATTAAGATCGGAATGGCACCGGTTCATACCCCTCAGCCTAGACTTTTCCATCTGGAAAAACGAAAACAATAATCAGAATGAATAGCAGTGGGCATGACTGGAAAAAAAGTACAAATGGTCCTCACGCCCATGCATTTTCTTGTCAGAATAAGAAAAATCTTATCTTTTAAAACTTATGTCCCATCTAAGATTCTGAGAAACCACTTTAATTCTCCTGGAATCCAGATTTCTAGGGTCCACAGAGTCGGGTTGACCCACTTAGGCCATTTGCCCTCAGGTGTCTTTTGGGATCTTGATCCTTGAAAACACTAGTTTTCTGAAGTCACCTTTAAGTCTTAGCAAAAGCCTAGTGTGGCTTAGTGGAGACTGCTAGGCATGGGCTCTACTGGAGAATGAACTCTCATCAGGCATTTCCAGAAGCAAAATCTCCAGGGTCAGACTAGAAGCTGTGCTTTGGAATTAATTTTGTGCACACTGCTCTCTGGGGTTTTTTTCCATGGCAATGCTAATAAGGTGAGGCATAGGGGTCTTTAGAGGGTCTCTCATTTTTGGAACATTTTTGATTCTTTAGAAGGGAGAATGGTGAGACTTCACCTCACATGGTTTGCAAGTAGCATTAGGAGGGACCAGTTCCTGGAGAAGGACTTCACACTTGGTAAAGCAGAGAGTCAGTGAAAAAGAACATGAAGCCCCATGAGATGGGGTGACACCGTGGTGGCATCAGTGGGTCTGACACAGGATGGTACAGACCAGGCCGTGTTACGTTCAGAGGTCATAGGGTCCCTATGAGTTGGAGATGACTCCACAGCACCCAACAACAGCTGCTTAAATGTTATCCTGATTTGCAAATCATATATTCAGTAAATTTCCATCAATTTCTATGATTGCCTCAATTTTTTAAATTTTATTTTAACAATTCCAAACTCAACTTTGTAATTGCTTCTGAAAGAAAGTAAGCCTTAAATATCCTACTCAGCACAATAACTGTTCCCACCTTGTCTTCTCTAAGAAACCACAGTGAGCAAGGCAGCCCTGTCCTCCAGGAGCTCACAGCTGCGCTCCAGGGAAGAGACTATCTTCTTCGCACAATCACTTTTCGGGATTCCCTACAGAGTGAAAGTGTGTATAGGGATGGAGAGTTGTAGGCAGATTGATTCCATCACTGCATCTCCCTGGCCCATTTGTTTAGCCTTCCCATGCTCGGTTTCCCCATCTGTAACCTGAGTAGCTTTTGTTTTTACCCAACGTCTTGGGTGGATGTCTCAGTTCTCTGGTGCTATTATAGCAGACATATCACAAGTGGGTGACTTTAACAAACAGAAGATTATTTTCGCACAATTAAGGAGGCCAGAAGTCAGAATTCAGGGCACCAGCTCTAGGGGAGAGCTCTCTGGCTGTTGGCCCTGGGGAAAGATCACTGTCTATTTCAAGTCTCTGCAGTCTTTATGTGACCTGTCTCGATTTGCTCACTTTTTTGTTTAATATCTTTTATATCTCAAAAGAGATTGATTTAAGACACACCTTACACTAATACTATCTCATTCTGATAACAAAGGAAACCCATTCCCAAATGGGCTTATAACCAGTTTTTGTTGTTGTTGTTGTTAAGTGCCAGAAAGTCGATTCCAACCCATAGCAACCTTGTATACGGTTTCCAAGGAGCAGCTGGTGAGCTTGAACCACCGACCTTGCAGTTCAAATGCTTTGCAGTCTGGTGCATTAACCCACAGCGCCACCCCAGGACTTCTATAACAACCTTGTATAAAGTCCCTGTATATAACCAGTTGTTGTTGTTGTTGTTGTTGTTAAGTGCCATCGAGTCGGGTCCGACCCATAGCGACCCTGTACAGGGTTTCTGAGGGTGTAAATCTTTACGGGAGTAGAAAGCCTCATCTTTCTCCCGTGGAGCGGCTGGTAGTTTCGAACCGCTGACCTTAAGGTTCACAGCCCGATTCGTAACCACTATGCTAATATAACCAGTTAGACACAGTATACTGTTGTAAAGTGTCATCGAGTCGATTCTGACTCACAGGGACCCTGTACAGGATTTCCAAGGAACATTTGGTGGATTTAAACAACCTTGTAGTTAGCAGTCCAGATAGCTTATCCTACAATGCCACATCAGGACTCCAACCACACTATGTTGTTATTGTCAAGTGTTGTTGAGCCGGTTCCAACCCTGTATAGGGTTTCTGAGGCTTTAAATCTTCAAGGGAGCAGGAAGCCTCTTCTTTCCCCCACAGAGGATCTGGTGGGCTCCAAATGCCAACCTTGTGGTTCTCAGTCCAGTGTATATCAGATGAAGCCACTGTGCTCCCAACCACAGTATGTTCTTGTTGTTATTAAGTGCCGTCAAGTCGGTTCCAACTCACAGCAGCCCCGGATAGGGTTTCCAAGGAGCAGTTGGTGGATTTGAACAGCTGACCTTGGGGCTAACTGTCAAGTGCTACAGCGTCCCATGAGAACTCCTCAACCACAGTATGTTCTTGTTAAGTGCCAATCCAGTTGGTTCCAACTCACAGCGATCCTGTAAAACGTTTCTGAGCCGAAGCTGGTGAGTTTGAACTGCCGACCTTGCAGTTCAAACAGACATTGAGGTCGAGTGCTTATCCCCCAGTGCCACACAGTGTAGGGTTAGGATTTACAACACACGTTTGGGGGACACAGCTCAAACCATACCAGTGAGTAAACAGGATAAGAAGGTGAGAAGGGGTACAGTTGAGTGGGTTTTAAGGGGCTCACGATTTTCCTCCCAACCTCTGTCACTTCCTCTAGGGGAGAAAGGCAGTACAGACCCAGGGAAGGGTAAACAAGGTGTTTTGTGCGTTCCTCCCCAGTCCAACCAAAAACACCTGAGTTTGCTCAACACACTTAGAAACAAAAGACTGCATGCCACTCTCATTGTTTTAAAAAAAATCTAATTCTGATGACCAGATTCAAGTTAAGATTTCCAATTTCAAGCAACAAAAACTCATCTCAAACTGGCTCAAGTGACAGAAAGGGGGTGAATTGTTGCTGTTAAGTACCATAGAGTCAATTCCAACTCATAGCAACCCCAGAGTTTCCAAGAAGTGGCTGGTGTGTTTGAACCACTGACCTTGCTGTTAGCAGTCTAGTGCTTATCCTACAGCGCTACACCAGGACTGCAAGGGGGTGGGTTGTTGTTGGTGGTGGTGTTAAGAGCCATCAAGTCAATTCTGACTCAAAGTGACCCTGTATAGGGTTTCAATGCTGTAAATCTTTGAGGGAGCAGAAAAGCTCATCTCTGTCCTAAAGAAAGTGGGGGGAAGGGTTTATCTGGGTCCAGCTAAGCCTAGACTCAAGGGAGGTCATCAGAAATCCTTCTCTTTCTCCATCTATCAGAAGTAGGCCCCTTTCTTTGGCTTTTCTCTTGGGCAGGCTCTTTGCATGTGGTACACCCAATAGGCTCAGACTTCTATTCATTTAACAATTCCAGTGAAAACCAGTTGCTGTTTTCCAATAGTCCCCTTACCCATATCCCTCCACCCCCACCCACCCCTCAAAAAAACAGATGAAAAACAAACCAGACCAACTAACAAACGTTCATCTATGATCCAATCATGGTGGCCAAAGGGTTTGCTCAGGCCTGGAGATAAACTCATACCGTGGTGCTGGGGGAAGACCCTGGTGGCCCTCTGGGTAAACATTTGGCTGTTAAACAACAGGTTGGTGGTTCAAATCCACCATGATCCATGGGAGAAAGATGAGCAATCAGCTCTAGCTTGGGAAACCCTGGGGGCAGTTGTATCCTGTCTTACAGAGCCTTTAGGACTCTAGACTCCCTCAGCGGCAGTGGGTTTATCTGTGTGTTTGCTTGGGAGCCTGGAGCTGGGGCGTGGGTATCAGCTCCACTGAAGCCCCATGGACTGAGAGATGGTGAAGAGGTTCCACACTGAGAATTAGGTTCTATTCATGAAAACAAGGTGGGCCTCAGCCATCAGTGTGTACTAACTTCTCTCATCGACTGCTCACTGCCCACGTGGGGTCCCGGAGTGATGCTGTAGGATAAGCACTGGACTGCTAGCCAAAAAGTCGCCAGTTCAAACCCACCAGCAGCTCTTACACGAGGTCACTATAAGTTATAACCAACTTGATGGCATTCAACAAAATGTACCTGGAGTTCTCAGGCAGCACAAATAGTTAGGCACTGGGCAAGTAACCCAAAGGTTGGCAGTTCGAGCCCAGCTCAGAAGAAATGTCTAGCAAGCTGCTTCCATATGGAGCATAGATTACTCTGAAACTCAAGGGTGGGGCTGCCACGATTGAAACCTGAGGCAACAGCAACTGGGTTTTTCATTTGTTTTTTTATTTGATGACGATGTTTTTGGAAATTTCTAGATTACTATATTCCGTGTTTTGAAAAGCTGAGATATCCTTATAAGATGTGATGCAGAAGCTCAAATGATGTATGTGGTAGAAAAGATAATTTCATTTTAAATTAGGTGGTCCTACAAGTTTTGATTTTCTAGTTCTTTGTTTCTAACCTTCCAGGACTCGTACAAGCTACATAAGAAATGGTTTCATTTCTCAATTTCTCATGCCTCATCTTGCCCTTGGTTTAAAGACAGGAGCTTTAAAAGGAGCTCTGGTAGCGTAGTGGTTACGAATCGGGCTGTGAATCTCAAGGTCAGCAGTTCGAAACTTCCAGCCGTTCCGTGAGAGAAATATGAGGCCTTCTGATCCCATAAAGATTTACAGCCTCAGAAACCCTGTACAGGGTTGCTATGAGTCAGAACCACCTCCACAGCCAATAACCACCACCACCAGAGAGGAGCTTCACTGTATCTGGGCCACTGTATTCCTGTAAAAATCAATCAAGTGGGTATGTGTTAAGAGCCAGAGAGAACTAAAAGTTAGGCGTTGTCTTATTTAAAACAACGCTGTTGTTAGGTGCCTTCTGACTCATAGCGACCTTATGTACAAGAGAATAAAACTCTGCCACGTCCTGAACCAGCCACACAACTGTTGTTAC
The DNA here is from genome assembly GCF_000296735.1 of Chrysochloris asiatica. Lineage (NCBI taxonomy): Eukaryota > Metazoa > Chordata > Mammalia > Afrosoricida > Chrysochloridae > Chrysochloris > Chrysochloris asiatica. The sequence continues at coordinate 4,600,666 of NW_006408541.1, read as the reverse complement.
ACTTGACTCCATTGCTGCTGTCACTCTGCCAATCCATCTCGCTGGGGGTCTTCCTCCTTTGCACTGACCCTCCACTTTACCAAGCATATTAGAACAATGTTGTTGCTGTTCAGTGCCACTGAGTTGGTTTCAACTCATAGCGACCCCGTGTAGGGTTTACAAGAAGCAGCTGGTGAGTTTGAACTGCTGACCTTATGGTTCGCAGTCCAGTGCTGATCCCACAGCACCATACCAGGAGTCCAATCATCACATGGTTGTTGTTGTTAAGGGCCGCCGAGTCTGTTTCTACTCATAACGAGCCTGGAGAGGGTTCCCAGGGGCAGCTGGTGGGTTTGAACTGCTGACCTTGTGGCTAACAGTCCGGTGCTGATCCCATGGTGCCACACCAGGAGTCCACTAGTGTAAAGTAAAGAGAAGTGGACCATCTCCTCAAAGATCACATCCAATTTAAAATGTGGTGCTGGAGGATCAGTACTGGACTGCTAACGACAAGGTAGGCGGTTCAAGCCCACGTGCCACTGCTCCTCGGAAACCCTATACAGAGTCACTATGAGTCAGAACAGACTCAAAAGCATCCAACAACAACAACACCAATTTACAAACACATTAGTTAACTATTAAGTAATAACAGACAATTATTAAAAATAAAGATATGTGTGCAAATGTTCTAGAGGCATTTTTCAAAAGTCAAAAAGTGTAAACAATCCAAACATCCATAAATGAAGAAATGAAACATGGTACATTTATAGACTGTGGAGAAGGAGCTCTGGTAGCGTAGTGGTTACGAATCGGGCTGCGAACCTTAAGGTCAGCGGTTCGAAACTACCAGCCGCTCCACGGGAGAAAGATGAGGCTTTCTACTCCCGTAAGGATTTACACCCTCGGAAACCCTGTACAGGGTCGCTATGGGTCGGAATCGACTCGACGGCACTTAACAACAACAACAACAACTTCCAGAGAAAAGAGTTGAACTCCTGATACATTTACATCATGGATGAACCTCAAAACCTTGCTGTTGGTAAGTGTCGTCTAGTCAGTTCTGACTCACTGTGACCCTGTAGAGGGTTCCCGAGGAGTGGTTGCTGGGTTTAAACTGCCAACCTTGTGGTTGGTAGTCCAGTGCTGATCCTACAGCACCACACCAAAACCTCATTGCTAAGTGTCGTCAAATCGATTCCAACTTATAGCAACCCTGTCTAGGGTTTACAAGGGGCAGCTGGTGGGTTTCAACCACAGACTTTGCAGTTTAAACCAATCTTGTGATTCAGGGCATTATTCTGTAGTGCCATACCGGATCTCCTGCCAAAACTTTTGTTGTTATTGTTGTTGTTAGGTACCATCGAGTCGGTACTGACTCATAGTGACCCTATTCACAACAGAACGAAACACTGCCTGGTTTTGTGCCAAACTCACAATCTTTGCTACGTTTGAGCCCATCGCTGCTACCACTGTGCCAATCCATTTCGTTGGAGATCTTCCTCTTTTCTCTGAGCCTCCACCTTACCAAAAATGATGTCCTTCTCCAGAGACTGGTCCTTCCTGATACTATGTCCAAAATATGAGAGAGTATTCTGGCTATATTCTTATAACACAGACTGATTTGTTCTTTTGGCAGTCCATGACACTTTTAATATTCTCCTCCAGCACCATAACTCAATTGCACCAATTCTTCCTTCGTCTTCCTTATTCATTGCCCAACGTTCACATGCATATGAAGTTATTGAAAATACCATGGCTTCGGTCAGGCATACCTTAGTTCTCAAACTGACATCTTTGCTCTTGAATACTTTAAAGAAGTCTCATGCAGCAGCTTTGCCTAGTGCAATACCTTAGTCAGGCACAAAAGACTGCTCTTTGTATGACTATAACTCTTAGAAATTTCCAGAAAAGGCAAATAGAGAGAGACAATATAGTCAAATATAGTGATTGCCTGGAGCTGGGAGTGGGAATAGGGCTGAGGGATGTGAAGTCACTATATTCCAAGTTCTTAGTGAAAGACAGTCTGGAGCAAAGCACAGATCAGAGACTTCTAATGGGTAACCAGGAGGCATTTATTACTCACTGAATAAACAGGATCTAGTCCTGGTGTGGCACAGTGAGTTAATGCGCCAGACTGCAAAGCCATTTGAACTGCAAAGTTGGCGGTTCAAGCTCACCAGCTACTCCTCGGAAACCCTATACAAGGTTGCTATGGGTCGTAACCGACTTGACATCACTTAACAACAACAACAACAAATGAGTAAGACAGAATATAGCAGCAGCCTATAGTTAAGAGTCAGTTCCAAGGTGTGGCTGGTGGGTTTCAAACGCCAACCTTGTAGTTAGCAGTCCAGTGCTTATCCTACAGTGTCATACTTGATGCCATATATATGTTGTTGCTGTGGTGTTGAGTTCTGTCAAGTCAATTCTGACTCATAGTGACCCTGTATAGAGGGTCACAGCACTCCATATACACGTGTTCTGTCTTTAATCTGCTTGGATCCACCATCGACACACATGGAAGCACAGTCAAGAAATCAAACAACATATTGCATTAGGCAACTGTGCTGCACAAGACCTTTTTAAAGTATTCAAGGGCAAAGACGTCAGTTTGAGGACTGAGACTGACCCAAGCTATGGTATTTTCAATAACTTCATATGCACAATGCACCATGGACAATGAATAAGAAAAACTGTAGAAGAACTGATGAATTGGAGAAGAATTTTAAGGGTACCAAGGACTGCCAGAAGAACAAACGAATCTGCCTTGGAAGAAGTAGAGTCAGCGTGCTCATTAGAAGCCAGGATGGTCAGACTTCGTCTCATACTTGGGATAGACTATCAGGAGGGACCAGTCCCTGGAGAAGGACATCATGCTGGGGAAAGTGGACAGACAATGAAGAAGAGGAAGACTCCCAGTGAGATGGACTGGCACAGTGGCAGCAGCAGTGGGCTGACTCAAGCACAGCAGCAGTTGTGAGGATGACTCGGATGGGGCAGTGTACCCTTCTGTTGGACGGAGGGTCACTATGGGTTGGAAATGACTCGAGGGCACCTAACAACAGATGGACAAAAGGAGCCCTGCTGATGCAGTGGGTAAATCACTTGGCTGCTGAACAAAACGTTAGCAGGCTGAACCCACCAGCAGGTCTTAGAGAGAAAAGAGCCCAGTGATTTGCTCGTATAAAGATTAGCTCGCTGCCCTCGGGTTGATTGTGACTCACAGAGACCCTGGAGGACAGTGTAAAACTGCACCACTGGGCTCCCAAGGCTAACGTTACGGGAACATATTGCCACATCTTATTGTAACCTTTCGGTTAGTCTGCCAATGCTTAACCTACTGTGCCACCACGGCACAAGATAACAGCCTAGGAAACCCTACGGGGCAGTTCTCCCTGTCCTGTAAGTTCACTAAGGGTCAGAATTGACTAGACAGCATTGGGTCTGAATCAAAAATCAAGTCCCGGGCACTTAACAATGCACCTACTTGTCCTGGGCTCTGTTCAGACATTGCTTCTAATCCCAACAACAACCCTGCAAAGTGGGTGCTAAGAGCCCTGTTTTACAGAGGAAAAAACCAAGGCTTCCAAAGCACTCAATCTACCTATACATTAAACCACTCATTTCCTTTTCTTTCCTCCTTCATTTCTTTTTCCTTTACTTATTATTTTAATCTTATTTATTTTGTTGTGGCTGTTGAGACTATACATAGCAAAACATACACCGATTGTGCCATGAGATTAGAAGAACTGGATGGTGCCCAGGTACTATTACAGTACATTTGATCAAAGATTCCATTGAAGACACCTGATCAAAAGCGGGGGGAAATTCACGACAGAATTTAAAATTCGTATGGTACTCAGACTTTATGGAATCATGGAGGCTGGATTTGCCTAGTGTCCTGAGATCATCTTTAAACCTTAAACCAAAAATATCTCCTTAAGTCTGCTTAAACCAAAATCTAGGTTAGTTTAACCAGTAAAAATTATCTGCCTTGAACATTATGCTCTTTTAAGAACTATCTACTTGGGATGAAACTAATAACTTGAAACATTTGATAAAAGCCTAAGGGAACAAGGAATTCATTTCTAATGGGGGAGGAGTAGAAAGGAGGGTGAGAAAGGTTGTACAACTGAAAGAACGTAGTCAGTGACACTGAATCTTACATGTAGACACAGTTGAATTGGTGTCTGTTTTGCTGTGTATATTCCCTTCTCTTTCTAACGAATATATGACTTTTCCACTAAAGGGCCCACTCCTACAGGAAGCCTTAACTGATTGCACCAGGCACCAACAAACAGCCCTGCTTCCAGTGACTTTAGCACTTATTACATATAACTCTTTGTTCTTTCATTAAACAACAACAAAAATATTCAACACCTAACCATGCCAATTACCATGCTAAGTGCAGGGAAGAGGGGTGAAGAAGGCAGAGATGAGTCCATGGATCTTACCAAACCAAAGAAATCAACAAGATATAACAGACCAGGATGATCATTATCATGGCAATAACACGAGTGATGGGGTTGAAAGTTGCTGGGTAGCACTGTCAGTTAAGTGCTCAACTACTAGCCCAAAAGTTGGTCATTTGAACTCACCCAGAGGCATCTCAAAAGAACGGATTGATTGGTGATCTACTTCCAAAAGTTCACAGTCTTGAAAACTCTACTCCACACACATGGGGTCACCATGAGTGGGGATTGAGTTTAAAGAAACTGGCTTGGTTTTTGTTTTGTTCTGGGGGATGTATAAATGTTTAATGATCGGTTCTATGGGGGGGGGGGGAGGGATGAATCAACCTAAAGAACTCCAATGGATCACAATGATAGGTCCAGCCAACTGGACATGGAATCACCATGAGTTAAGGGTCAATGACAAGAATCTCTGAATAGTCTGACAAGCAAAAAAACAATGTATTTGTTGTTGTTTTGAATGACAATAAAAATGAAAGGGAAACAGTTTTTGAACGTGTAATTAACTTCTCTACCCCTGGGGCTTCTATGACTAAGGGTGTTTGGGACCAACTTTAGCCTTGACCAGCCTGCCTTTCTTAATGAGTTCTCTGAAAGACAGCATCACTCAGGTATTTTTCTCCCTGAAAGGTTCAGCTTTAACAAAATTCTCAGTAGAAGCATGACCATGAGTCACAATTACAGGAAGGTTTTATAAATATTATGTAATAATTACCTAAGGGGACTAGGCTCAAACTTGCGCAAGCAGAAATGATTCACCCAAAGCAATTATCGTGGGGGCTGTGGAGGGGGCAGCAGAAACCAAACAGGTCACTGGGCTTAATATTTCTCCACATATTTTCATAGCCAGAATTTGGGGCTCACTCTTCATTCTGTTATCAAATAAGTCTATGTGCATCACCACAATCATGTTTTGACCCAACAACAAGAAGCCCTTCCCACAACCTATCATTCTGAGGCCGCCATTTTGACGAATGGTTTTTCCCACACATTACAAGTGTGTGTTGAAAGCCCAGGAGACAACTGCCTGGGATACTTTGCCAAGACAGTCATATTTACATCTAGGTCTGCAGTGCAGTCAGTTTCTTAGCATGTCCCTTCTAGTCATAGTCCTTGTGACTTCCACACAATGACGGGGTGGGACCCTGCAAACAAAGTGCATGGACCCTGTGATGTACCAACTTGACTAGGCCATGCTTCCCAATATTGTGTACCCCCCCCCCATTTTGCCATCTGGTTTAATTATCCTCCATTGAATGGATTGTAAATCTTGATCTCTATGCTTAGAACCAACTGCTCCTTGGAAAGCCTATATAGGGTCTCTATGAGTTGGAACCGACTGGTCGGCACTTACCAACAACAACAAATGCTTAAACTCAGTTCAAAATGGTTCACCAATGCATAACACCCACACATCTGTTGTTGTCTGTGGTATTTTGATCCTCTGGTAACATAGTAATTATGAATCGGGCTGCTAATCTCACGGTCAGCAGTTCGAAACTACCAGCTGTTCTGCAGGAGAAAGATGAGGCTTTCTGCTCCTGTAAAGATGTACAGTCTTAGAAACCCTATGCAGGGTCTCAATGAGTCAGAACTGACTCCACAGGCACATAACAACAACAACAGCAAAAGGAAACAAACAGCAGTGTCCCACTCAAAGATGGTGGCCAACCATGCTGCTTTGAAGGGGTGTTGCTCTCCAGGGTCCTGCCGATAATGCCGCTCTCCAAAAGTCCTCCCATGCTCCTTCCTCCTGAAAGCTCCAGGAGCTTGGTGTGGCAGATTCAACCTTTGGCCCTTGTGATTGATGGTAATCAAGGAACCATTTTGAACCCGTTCCAAATCTTGCTTCTCTGTGTTAATGAGGAGGGATTCGGTTATGCTAATGAGGGTTAGGGTATGTTTGTTCTGTTACTATATTTGAGCACATTAGGCTGCTCAAGTTGTCGCCACCTTAAAAGAGTTAAAAGGAGAGAGAAGGGAGTAGATGGGTGGGGTTTCTTACTGCCACCAAGAAAGAAGAGCCGAGAGTGGAGCGCATCCTTCAGACCTAGGATCCCTACATTGAGAATCTTCTAGACTCAGGAGACGGGCAGCAAGAAGAGGTGGCAGGAAAGGCAGCGGGAGCTGATGTCGCTGAGCACCTTCAGGTAGGAGAGCAGATGGCAGAGTGGAGTGCCTCCAGATTTAGGCTCATGGACCCACAGAGCTAAGGAGCCGAGGGCCTTCGAGTCAAGGCTTACTGGGTGAGCAGCATTTAATGGGGGAAGCTAATGAGTCCTGGTGTGGTGCTGTAGGGTAAACACTGGACTGTGAACCACAAGGTCAGTGGTTCAAGCCCACCAGCTACTCCTTGGGAACCCTGTACAGGGTCGCCATGAGTCAGAACCTACTCGACTGAATGTAACAACAGTGAGCTTTGTAACACTGCCCTGACGAAGTCCCCGAGCAGAGCCCAGCAATAGAGGGTCAGAGGATCAAAGAACTGTAGCCTGAGTGGTTCTGGGTCCTCTTACTTCCCTAATAAAAGGAGCTCTGATAGCATGGTGGTTCGAATCTATCAGTAGGTCCGCAGGAGAAAAGTGAGGCTTTCTGCTCCCATAAAGATTTACAGCCTCAGAAACCCTATACAGGGTCTTTATAAGTTGGAAACGACTCCATAGCATATAATAAACCCCGTAATCGTGAGTATTGTCTGAGTTCTGTGTGGCCATTGCAAGAAATGACCAACCCCAGCGGAGAAGTAGAGTGTGTCAGGGAGGAGAGGGCATGTGTCGGAATTGGTAAAAAGGTTGGAGAGCAGGTATGTGTGTCCTCTGCTTCAACGGAATCAGCCTTGGTCAGCTGCTGTGGCTACTGACTGCCCCTCCCCCTGGAGAAGTTAGAGGAGGTTGGACATCCCACACCATGCATTGTCACACCGTCTCTCCATCTAACACTTCTCAGCATTTTCAATCAAATTGTGTTATAGACGACTTCACTGGCAGCGTCTGTCCCTTTCCCAAACCTGTAACTACTCAGTCACTTCCCCTGGCTTCCATTGTTTACAGTCACTGCCTCCAGAAATCCTGTCCAGTTAGACAGACAAAGACGAACTGAAGACAATCCACATCTACCGTAAAGCCAAGCCTTCCTCGGGCAGTCTGTGCATTATACATTCAATCTGTGTTGTTGTTGTTAAGTGTCATCCAGTCGATTCTGACCTATAGCAACCCTGTATAGGGTTTCCAAGGAGCAGCTGGTGAGCTTGAACCACCGACATTGCAGATCAAACGACTTTGCTGTCTGACACTTTAGCTCACAGCGCCACATTTCAGCTGCTTTTGTATGATAGCCATTTCTGTGTATATGCATAAGAAGACAGTTTTTTAAAACTTAAATAAATCATCTAAAATGGAAAATGTTGCTGGTCGGTCCTGTGGAGTCCATTCAGACTCATAGTGAGCCCACATACTGCAGATTTTAACCCTACCCAGTCCTCTGCCATCTCACAGTCATCGCTGTGGTTGAATCCACTGTTGAACCACTGTGTCAGTCCATCTCACTGAGGGTCTTCCTCTCTTTCCCTGACCCACTACTTTACTAAGCAAACACAACACCATTTATTTTCAGTATGATCAGGATATGTTTGGTCACGCTGCAGATACCAAGAATCTCACATCTCAGTGGCATAATAGTACACAAGTTGATTTCAGAGTTATCTAAATTGCGGCAGCCCCCAGACAAGCCTCCCTGTGCAAAACACTGGCCTCCTGTGGACCCAGAGTTCCAAGCTGCATCATCCTGATGCCTCCATGTTAACATGGGCTCTGCAAGCACCAATTGGAGAGCTACCCACCAGCAACCAAGTGCTTCCACCTCAACATGACAACTAAGATTTCTGCTCACATGTCACTGACCAAAGCTGTCACATGGCCATGACTGACTTTAAGAGGAAAGAAGTGAGCAAGCTTCATGTGTATCTAGAAGCAAAAGAGAGGCAGGGCTTGGTGAGAAGTAGTAATATTTTCTCATGTTTATCAAGAAAGGATACTAACTTCTAAAATAACTATCATATGAAAGTAGTAAGGTAATCCAATTCTAGCTCTATATTGCTGTTAATCAAAGGGAGATGAGTCAGAGATAAAGAAATGTTTATATATATATATGTGTGTGTGTGTGTGTGTGTATATATATATATATATA
>NW_006408541.1:4589169-4590755 GCF_000296735.1 Chrysochloris asiatica | reverse complement strand
AAAGTTAATGGTAAATGAGTATTATGAAAAAAAACTTCATGGATTTCTTTTTTGCACCAAAATAAGCTCATGAACTCTTACTAACTTGTCACAACATGTCTGCAGAGGACCTATTTTGAGACACTAGGAAGGATCTCTATCAAAGCAACAAGAATTCTGCCCATACTGAAGCAGGAACCAGCATCAAATTCAAGGTGAAACTTAAGCAGAAGAATGGCAATATGATTGATGCCTTAAGAAAAGTTTATGGGGACAATGCCACAAAGAAATCAGCATTTACAAATAGATTAACTCTTTTTAAGTGGGAAACAGATCAGGTCCACAACATCAGACCACCCAATCAATTTCCAAGGAAAAGAATTTTGTTTGTGCTCTAATTGAAGAGGACTGGTAATTACCAACAGAAACAATGACCAACACTACAGACATCTCAATCAGTTCTGCTTATACAATTCTGACTGAAAAATTAAAGCTGAGCGGACTTTCTGTTCGATGGGTGCAAAAATCGTTAGTCAAGATCAGCTTCAAACAAGAGGCAGCCAGCTCCCACTACCAATTGTGAGGGTGGTACAGGATCAGGCAGTGTTTCCTTCTGTTGTACATAAGGTCACTGTGAGTTAAAACCTACTCACCAGCAAACTGACACCAACAATATATAATAATAACTGCTACTTTTACTATTAGTATAATTCAGAAAAACATTGTGCAAGTCTTCCTTCACTTCCCAACCCCCATTCTTCTGGACAAGCTAAAGCCAGGAGCTCAGAGTCCTGTGTCTTCCAGGTCAAGACAGGTCAGTAATGAGGGAAGTAGACAAGTATAAGGCAGAAGGCAATGGTTGTGAACATGGCAAAATGGAGACCACTTGCTCCACCCACAACAGATGCTCATAGCACCAGCCAAGAGTCATCACATGGGAATAATAGGGCTAGAACTGCCAGACCTCCTGATTTTCCTAAAGATCTCAAAAATCCAGATCTTAGATCAAGTTGTCACTTTTTAACTTTGTGAGTCAACTACAGGAGTCCTGGTGTGGTGCTATAGGATCAGCACTGGACTACTAACCACCAGGTCGGTGGTTCAAACCCACCAATTGGTGGTTCAAACCCTATACAGGGTCGCTATGAGTAGAAACCAACTCGATGGCACTGAACAACAACAGGTCAACCACAAATGCTCTGTGAACCACAGGAAGACCAATTTGTGGTCACTAGATTACTTGGGGTTTGAGGGGGTTGTTGTTGTTAGGTGCCACTGAGTCAGTATTGACCGATAGTGCAGAAAGAAACACTGCCCAGTCCTGGGCCAAACGCACAATCGTTGCTACGTTTGAGTCCATTGATGCTGCCACTTTGCCAATCCATCTTGTTTGGGGTTCTTCCTCTTTTTCTCTGACCCTCCACCTTACCAAACATGATATCCTTCTCCAGCGACTGGTCCCTCCTGACAATATGACCTACGTATGAGAGACAAAGCTTGGCCATCCTAGTCTCCAAGAAGCACTCTGGTTACACTTCTTCCAACACAGATATATTGGTTCTTTTGGCAGCCCATGGCACTTTCAATAGTCTCCTCCAACACCACAA
>NW_006408541.1:4578366-4587619 GCF_000296735.1 Chrysochloris asiatica | reverse complement strand
AATTATTTGGGGTTACAAAGATAGGAGGGGGAAAAACCTAGCTAAAGTATGTGGCGCTGTGGGTTAATGTGCCAGACTGCAAAGCCGTTTCAACTGCAAGGTCGGCAGTTCAAGCTCACCAGCTCCTCCTTGGAAACTCTATACAGGGTCACTATGGGTCGGAACCGACTAAATGGCACTTAACAACAACAAAGTACAAAGAGGTTTTAGTCCTTGTGTAACTCAAAAGTAGAGAGTTTTCTGTTCGTTTTGAAAACGATTTAAGCAGTCACAGAAATTAGGTTTCGCTCCTAGTTGGAGAGATAAAGTGACTTCTTTCAATAAATTAGCTTCTCTCTCAGGTTACACATGCCGACAATGTGGCAGCGACATTCCTGCCAACTTGCTTCTAAATTTGAATAGAGCAAGTCTCCAGCTTTAAACATGAATGAGAGCCTATTTCCCAGGAGTCCCAGCTTGACTCTCATGGCAGCTTATTGGCTGGCTCTGATTGAGTCACGCGCCCATCCTTGAACCAATCGCTAAAACCAAGAGGTTGTGATGCTCTGATTGGCCTAACCCTAGATCACGTGCTTCATCTGCAAACTGTAGACGTGGCCCAATCCCAGCACATGCTCAGGGAGTAGATGGCAGATTGCCAAAAGCAAAGTTAAAAAATTTGGAAATGGGCCCAGAGAAGGGACGCCTGTTTTGCACAGCTGCTGGAGAGGAGCTTCCCAATTTTGAAGCCAGTGCCCATGAATGGCGTATTCTAGCAACACTTGAAAAGTAAGGGCAGGCGCATAACCAATGGGGCGTGCAAAATGAAAATATGGAGACCCAGGTGCCAAATGTAAGCAAACAATGCTGTTAGAAAATACTAAAATAGAAATCATTTGGCTAAGGTCTCTCAACTTGTTATAGTCTTTTATTTGCTATTTAATGTTGTGCTAAGTCAAGAAAAATTAAAATTTTACATGAATAAGGAAAATTGTACTGCTCATCTTTACATTGTTGTTAAGTGCTGTCGTGTCAGTCGACTCATAGCAACCGTATATAGTGTTTCTGAGGAGCGGCCATCAACCTTGTGGTTAGCAGTCCAGTGCTTTATTCTACCACGTCACACCAGGACTCCTCCAGGCATATACTAGGACTCACCCAAAGAAAGTAGACTTTTACTCAGCTCATCTGAAGCCAACCAGGGTTCCTCTCGCCCTCAGATACCTCAGTCCTGTCTGCACACTATAATCCCTGGGCGGCTCGTGGGTCAGCTGACCAGAGCCTGAGGGTGCACCCTATCCTTCAATAGTCAGTCTGTGCAGCTCCCAGGTGACTTCAGTGTACCCCAAGGTAGAGAACCAGAGGGGCCGGGCCTGTTTTCTCTGATAAGGTGATGAAGGAACTAGTCACAGGAATGTTTCCATTTAAGAATGACTTTCATTGCCATGTAAGGAATCCTGGTGGCACAGTGGATGCTCCGCTGCTAAACAAAAGGTCAGCAGTTCAAACCCACCAGCTGCTTCTCAGGAAATAAATGTGGCAGTTTGCTTCCATAAAGATTTGGAAATTCTATAGGGCAGGTCTAGTGTTCAATAGGGGTAGAAATAGATTTGACCCTAACATTTATAGTGCCTGGGGCACACTGGTTAAACACTCAACTGCTAACTGAAAGGTCTGCGGTTCAATGTACCAGCCGCTCTGTGGGAGAAAGATGCAGCAGTCTGCTTCTGTAGATTGGTCTTGTTACTGTTGAGTGCAGTCGAGTTGATACCAACTCATAGTGATTGTCTGTATACGGTTTCCAAAGAGCATCTGGTGAATTTGAACCACTTGTGGTGAATTTGAACCACTTGTGGTGAATTCACCACTTGTGGTGAATTTGAACCATTTGTGGTTCAAATCAACCTTGCAGTCCAGGGCATTAACCTACAGCATCACACCAGGACTCCTTCGTAAAGATTGTAGCCTTGGGAGACCTATGGGCCGTTCCGATGGGGGAACTGAATTTTTAACCAACACACTCAGTTTTCTGCTCTCCCTGTTATACACATTGCATCCCTCTTCCATGGGTCCTTCAGCAAGGCAAACCTTCCTTGACTGCTCCCTGCTCCCAGCTCAGGTTGTCTCTGGCATTAATCTTCATGAATTGGGGGTCAGACTTTGATGGGCCAAGGCTGCCCATCTAGGGTGGGAGCACCCATGGCCAATGACAGCAGCAGGCAACAACAGGGCTTCCAAGTGGGCTCCACGCCGAGACCAGAAATACTGTGCGGAGGGCCCACCAGTGGGATCTCCCTTGGAGCCCAGCCCCTACTCCCGGCAGGTAGGCAGAAGGCATGTGCCCTCTGGCTCTGGGGACACACCCCCGGCACCCGCTAGCTGCCCCTACCCCGAGGTAGGCCTTTGTGGTGTGATGTTGGGAGACAGTGCCATGCCAGGAAGTCTGTTCTAGAGATTTCCCTGCAAATTGTTTAAAGCCAGATAAGAGTGCAATTAAGAGCATCAGCCCTGTCCTTGCGCAGGACAGGTGGCCTTGGGCTGGAGGGAGCTGGCCATGGCCAGGCGCACCGACACAAGAAGACGGTCACACACACGTGCACTTACAAGTATCCAGGGGTGAATGTGCTACCTCCCAGGCGGTGGATCCTGTTCTCTCCTGCCCCCACCTCGCTTTGGTGTGTGGCCGATGCCACTGCCCTCTGCCCGGGCTCCCAAATGCTATACCTCAAACACTTCAGCTGCAAGCAGCCTTTCCTACCTCTCTTCATGGTCATCCTTCTCCTAGTCCCTGCACACCCGCCCCAAATCTTACTCATTGTCCCAGTCTTAGTTCTCTAATGCTATGACAGGAGAAATGCCATCAGTGATGGCTCTAACAACAACAACAAATATTTTCGCACAGTTCTGGAGGCCAGAAATCCCCATTCTGGGCATAGGCCCTAGGAAAGGCTTTCCGTCTCAGAGCTCATAGATCTGGAGGAAGGTCATTGGCTTGTTTCAGCTTCTGTATCTTGGTTCCTTGGAAATCTCGTGTGGCATTTCTGTTCTGGCATCGGTATTTGTCTGCTTGGTTGTTTGCTGAATCTTCTCTTTATATCTCAAGAGAATCTCAGTTAAAGCACATCCTAAACTAACACTGGGGTCCTGGTGTGGCTCTGTAGGATAAGCACTAACTGCCCAATAGTGATTTCTCATATTTTGTCATGAGTTTGAGTGTGAATCAATTAAATGAATAATAACTGAACAACCGCAAGGTTAGCAGTTCAAATCCACCAGCCACTCCTCAGAAACCTATCCAGGGTTGCTATGAGTCAGAGCCAAGTCCATGGCACTAACAACATATTAATACTATCTCACTACTATAATAAATAAAACCTCTTCCCAAGTGGGATTATAACCTCCATACCAACCCCCCACCCCTCAAAAAAAAAAAAAAATCAAACCTATTTTCTTCAAGATGATTCTAATAGAGACCCCATAGGACATAGCAGAACTTCCCCATAGGGTTTCCAAGGCTGCCTCATCTTTCTCCCTAGGCATGGCTGGTGGGTTTGAACCACTGACCTTTCAGTGAGCAACTAAACTGGATTTACAACACATATTTTGGGGAGACACAATACAATCCATAACAGTCAGCTCCCAATTTCAAAACTCCAGGGGAAATCACACAAAAGGAAAATTCTAAATCCTGGAGTACGGGTTGAGAAAAAGAACAACCCTAAAAAACCAAGGGTATCTAGCCTTCCATGAGTCCAGGGGCTTTTAATTCTTCATTTTCAACAAGATTCCAGGAGGAATAAACTGAGCTGTGAGCCCAAAGATCATTAAAAATCATTTTTTATGGCAAATTGCGTTGTGATTTTTGGCATAGAACTCGAAAGAGGTTTAAATAATTGAGTGGTATTGTTGTAACAAAACTCTTATCATTCCCACCAACTTATTCATGTGTGAACAAGGTTTCTTAGCACTTATATGCATATCTATAAAACATGAAAAATAGGAACAAAATTCATTCTGATCCCTGTATCATTACAGCAATAAGTCATTTCTTCCTAGATATTTGAGCTGCCATTTTAAAACCCCATCCTTCTTGTTAAGAGGCACATTACTTTTTATGCCTAATAATGATTTCTCCTATTTTGTCATGAGTCTGTACATGTGAATCTGTTCAATGTGTAATAACTGAACTGCAAATTCAATCGAGAAGAATTTTCTAGAACCTCCCAGCTTTATGGTTCTAGACGTCACATTTTGATTTCAATACCTATACACATTTCACCGCAGAGATAGGGTGGTCAGTAAGTCTTTGAAGCATCAGAATATTTTTATTAGGATAAAACTGTGTGGCAATGTAATCATAAATTGAAGGAGGAAAGGGGGCAATGTAACATCTTAGAGAAGAATGTTTCTACTCATTTTTAAATGTATAATGGCAGGGATCCAATTGCTGTGGTATGTATAGATTCCTTTGGATACAATTTTTACAAATCATATAATATTTTTATTTGAAAGCATCAATATTTGTTATTTGCCAGAAGTAGTATTCTTTGCAAGTATTTAAACTTAGCAAGAAAATTTTTGAGTGTCAACTGAAAAATGTGTGAAAGGAATTCAAAGAGCTTCTGAATATCTTTAGGGTGGTACGGAAGAGAGAGGCGGGGTGCGAGGGGACTGACTCGGAGGCCCACTGCTCATGGTCATTTGCTGGCTCATCCATCACCAGTGCTACAGGACAAGCGTTCGTTTCAATATTTTGCTGCTCTATTGCATGAATTTTCACCTGGCCATTTTGTGTCTCCAGCTACACTGGAAGCACACACTTTTATGTGGCCCCTTCCCCAAAGTCCAGAATAAAACAGAGCCCTGACTCCAAGGCTTCTCAACCCACCGCCTTGTAACTCAAGCCCAAAGACCTGAACTGAAATCTTATGCCAGTTACTATGTGTGCGCTGTGTTTACTTATTAAATCCCTCTGGGCCTTAATTTTCTCTTCTGTAAAATGGGGAGAAGGTCTCACACCTACTGTATCTACGGTACAGGACTTTTCTGAGATCCAGATTGGATAATTTTTTTATCCTGATTTTTCAAGATTTACCTTGCAGCTCAGTTCTCGAGTGGTATGGAGAGTTGACACAACTTAGCAGCTAACCAACAAGTTGGCAGTTCGAGACTCCCCAGAGATACCTCAGAAAAAACGCCTGGTGATCTATTTTCATATCAGCCATTGAAAACCCCATGAAGCACAATTGGACACTGACGTATTGGGGCTCCCCATGAGTCAGACTCAACTCGGTGGCAACTGGTTTGATGCTTTTGCAACCTAGTTGCTTGTTCTGAGTTCACAAACCGAACACCCACTGTGTGAAGTGGGTTCTGGCTCACTGTGACTCTACAAGACCGAGCAGAACTAGCCCTATATGGTTTCCAAGGCTGTCGTCTTTACAGGAAAAGACCTCCTCATCTTTCCTCCACAGAGGGGATTAAACCGCCCATCTTATAGTTATCAGACCAATGCTTAACCCACAGCACCACCAGGGTGCCCAAACTCACAGTACACTCCACAATTGTGTGTCCTCAAGTCGGTTCTGACTCACGGCGACCCTACATAGGGTTTCTGAGGTTTTAAGTCTTCACAGGAGCAGAAAGCCTCATCTTTAACCCGCAGCACAGCTGGTGGACTCAAACTATGGACCTTGTATTCACAATCCAGTGCTTACTGTACGGACAGCCCACAGCAGAAGAGTATTCTTGTTACCTTTGAGTCAGTTTCAACTCATATTGACCCCATATAGGGTTTCTAAGGAGCAGCTGGTGGGTTTGAACCACCAACATTGCACTTAGTAATCCAGTGGTTATCCTACAGTGCCTCAATGTTCCCATCCCCTCAACCCGAAAACAAATGAACCTTTCTTGCACAAATGAGCTCCACTGTGGCCTAAAACCCTTCAGAAAACCACAGCTCTCTAAGCTACTTTCCCTCTGATGTTTTGAATATTAAAGCTCAGTTGTTGTTGTTAAGTGCTGTTGAGTCGTTTCCGACCCCTAGCTACCCTGTATAGGGTTTCCAAGGAGTGGCTGGTGAGCTTGAACCACCAACCCTGTGGTTCAAACAACTTTGCAGTCCAGCGCATTAGCCCACAGCACTAGCCCAGTAGTCGGAGGCAAAGCCTTAGTCCCAGAATCCCCTCATTACTCTAGCATCGTCCTGGTGAGTAAGGGGGTTGGGGGAGAGGACACCTCCCCACTCCAAAGAGAAGCCAGGACATGTCTGTGAGAAGGCCAGCTCTCTGCAGCTCCTGGTTCTACTTACGGAAACCCCTGCCAAGCTCACCAGCATTACTTCAGACCAGCTTTCATTTGGTTTGCTTCAAGGACTCGCCGAGGACGGAACCCACAGTTCTGCCTGCTGCTTCTGTGTACAAGAGCCTTGCTTCATTAATGAACAAGACGCTGGCTCTTATCCTGGGAAGCCCCAGAAAGGCAGACCGGAGATACAGAGTGACTAAGTCCAGATGCTCTAGGCAGTGGTTCCAATTCTCTCAGCTCTGTGGGCGGCCCTCGTCCAGAGAGAGAAGACACACTGCAGTGACCTGTTGTCTCAAGAAGTGACAAAGCCCAGTCCCGGCTTCCACTGCCTACTGCTGTGATGCTGCACGCTGATAGAGCGGCAGACAGATGTGGAACACAACTGGAATTCTGAAAAGGTCCAGACAAGCAGACTCTCTAAGACAGTCGCCCTAAGATACTGACTCTATTCCCTGAGGTCACAAAAATCAAATAGCAGACTGGCTCATAAAATACAGCATGTCACCTGTGAGCTCTGTTCCTTTAAAAACTCATCTATAGGAGACCAGATGGTCAACAGGGTCCCTAATGCGAAGATGACAAAGGCAAGGGGGAGGGGAATTAAGTACTGGAAACAGAACCACCAGAAAGGAAATGTTGAAAACCGTGATACATTGTCAAAGAACATACCCATTGTTGAGGAATTCTTAAATGGGAAGGGAATTTAATGGAAAAACTCTTTCAGAAGCATAATGAAATGATGTTTGGAAAAATAAAGAAAGAGAAAGGAAGCCACCACAGGTCTTGGGGCTGAGCCTCAGGTCCACAGCTGCATCCACAGGTCTGAGCCAGACAGGCTTGTGTGTAAACACCACCAAATCTGCCACTTGTCAGTATAACCTAGCTCTCTGTCCCTAACAGTGAAAGAACAGGTACAGCTGACCATCACCAAATGGTTTCACTTAAACATGGTCACTTAAACAGAAAGACACTCCATCTGGTCCTTACTGTGATGTGATTCTTGTTCTAATCCAGAGAAGCGGCTGGGGTTCAGTTGTTAAAATACTTGGCTGCTAATGGGTTACGAATCGGGCTGCTAACCTCAAGTACGGCAGTTCGAAACTACCAGCTGTTCCGCGGGAGAAAGATGAAGTTTCTGCTCCTGTAAAGATTTATAGCCTCGGAAACCCTGTGCAGGGTCACTATGAGTTGGAACTGATTCCACAGTACTTAACAACAACAACAATTAAAAGGTCCTGGTGTGGCACTGTAAGATAAACACTGGACTGCTAACTGCAAGGCTGGTGATTCAAATCCACCTTGGAAACCCTATGCAAGATTGCTATGAGTCGGACCCGACTTGATGGCACTTAACAACAACTGAAAGGTCGGTGGTTCAAACACATCAGTCCATTCCTAGAGAAAAATGTGGCGGTCTGTTTACATGAAGATTTCCGGCCTTGTACCTCGATGCGGTAGGAGCTCTGGTAGCGTAGTGGTTACGAATCGGGCTGCGAACCTTAAGGTCAGTGGTTCGAAACTACCAGCCGTTCCGCGGGAGAAAGATGAGGCTTTCTACTCCCGTAAAGATTTACAGCCTTGGAAACCCTGTACAGGGTCGCTATGGGTCGGAACTGACTCAACGGCACTTAACAACAACAACAAACTCGATGCGGCAGGTCTACTCTGTCCTGGAGTTGAAATTAACTTAACAACAATGGGTTTCTTTGGGGGGAGGTTTTCTAACCAATAAGGTCACTTGTTGTTGTTGTTATGAAGTGCCATTGAGTCAGTTCCGACCCATGGCGACCCTGTACAGGGTTTCCGAGGAGCAGCTGGTGAGCTTGAAGTCACTTGTTGCTAAGTGCCCTCAAATCGGTTCCAACTCATAGCAACCCTATGCACAGCAGAATAATACACTGCCCAGCCCTGCACCATCCTCAACATTGTTGTGATGTTTTAGTCCATTGTTGCTGCCACTGTGTCAATCCATCTCTTTGGGGGTCTTCCCCTTTTCCACTGACCCTCCATTATACCATGCATGGTGTCCTCCTTCAGAGACTGGCCCCTCCTCTTAATATTTCCTAAGTATGAGACACAACGTCTCACCATCCTGGCTTCTGAGGTGAATTCTGGTTCATACTTAACTGCTAAATGAAACACTGGTTGTTCAATCTAAAGGGTGGTGGTTCAAATCTATCCAAAAGCACCGCAGAAGAAAGTCCTGTCAAACTGATTCTATAAAGATTGTTGTTGTTGCTGTCGTTCGGTGCCGACGCGTTGGTTGCAACCCCATGTACAATAGAAAGAAACGCCACCCAGTCTTACGTCACCCTCACAATCGGTGCGACGCTGGAGCCCAATGTTGTTGGCACTGTGTCAATTCACCTCATTGGGGTCTCCCCCTTTTTTCCTGTCACTCCGTTGTACCAAGGATGATGTCCCTCTCCAGGGACTGGTCACTCCTGATAACATGTCTGAAGTACGAAAGACGACATCTGGCCATCCTGGCTTCCAAGGAGTGTTCTGGTTGTACTTCTTCCAACGCAGATTTGTTTGTTCTTCTGGCTGTCCATGATGCATTCAATATTCTTCTCCAGCACCATAACTCAAATGCATCGATTCTTCTACCATCTTCTTTATTCATTGCCAAACTTCCACATGCATACGTTGTTGTTGTTCTTAAATGCCATCAAGTTGGTTTACGACCCATAGCAACCCTGTATAGGGTTTCTGAGGAGCGGCTGGTGCACTTGAACAGCCAACCTTGCTATTCAAACTGATTTTGCTGTCCAGTGCATAAACCCACAGCGCCACACCAGGACTCCACATGCATATTGAAAATACCATGACTTAAATCCACAGATTCACTTTAGTCCTCAAACTGATATCTTTGCTCTTAAAACTTGTGCAGCAGATTTGCCTAATGCAATACATTGTTTGATTTCTTGACTGCTGCTTCCATGAGTGTTGATGGTGGATCTGAGCA
>NW_006408541.1:4575506-4577521 GCF_000296735.1 Chrysochloris asiatica | reverse complement strand
TGTGGATATCAGGGCTTCATGTATGCAATTAATAATAAACATAACTGAATACTAAGATGAAAAACAGTTTGCTATGTCTGCTAGGTGGCTAGAGTCTGTTCCTCAGAGCCTGCGGCCTGTACAGTCTGCAACACTTGGGCCCACAGGGCCTCAAACTCCTGACCAGGTCTGGACGGTCTGCAACAGTTGTTAATGAGTCTTCATCCAATCCTGATGTCATGTTCTTCTACAAATAATCCAGTTTCTTGAATTATTTTCTTAGCATTCAGATTGAATAAATGTGGTGAAAGAATATAACCCTGACACACATCTTTCCTGATTTTAAACCATTCAGTGTCCCCCTTTTGGGCTTAATGAAGTGTTCCAGAATACTCACTCTCCACAATGCCATCCATAGCTTGTCATGATCCATACAATCAAAAACCTTTGCTCAGTCAATAAAGCACAGGTAAACATCTTTTGGGTATTCTCTGGTTTCAGCCAAGATCCACCTGATGTCTGCAATAATATCCCTCATTCCATGTCCTCATCTGAATGCAGCTTGAATCTCTGGCAGTTCCCTGTCATGTACTGTTGCAGCTGCTTTTTAATCATTGGTAGCAAAACTGTATTGCATTTGATATGATATTGTCTGATGATTTCTGCATTCTGTTGGGTCACCTCTCTTTGGAATGGATCTCTTGCAATCAGATGGCCAGGTAGCTGCCTTCCAAATTTCTTGGCATAGGTGAGTGAGTGAATGCCTCCAATACTGCATCAGTTTGTTGAAAGATTTCAATTTGTATTCCATCAATTCCTGGAGCCTTGTTGTTTGCCAATGCCTTCAGTGTGCCTTGCTCTTCTTCCTTTAGTACCATTGGCTCTTAATTATATGCTACCTATTGAAATGGTTAAAACCCAACCATTTCTTTTTGGTACAGTGATTCTATGTATTCCTTCCATCTTCTTTTAATGTTTTCTACATCATTCAATATTTTGTTCATAGGATCTTTCACTATTGTAAGTCAAGGCCTGAATTTTTTTCTTAGTTCTTTCAGCTTGAGAAATGCTAAGCATGTTCTTCCCTTTTGGATTTCTAACTTAAGATCTTTGCACACTTCATTGTAATATTTGATTTTGTCATCTCAAGCTGCCTTTTGAAATTTCCTGTTCTGCTCTTTTACCTCCTCATTTCTCCATTTGCTTTAGCATCTCTACACTGGAGAGTAAGTTTCAGAGTCTCTTCTGACATCCATCACTTTTGGTCTTTATCTTCTTTCTTGTCTTCTTAATGACCTTTTGCTTTCTTCCTGTGTGATGTTCTTGATGTCATTCCACAACTTTTGTGGTCTTTGGTCATTAGTATCTAACACATCAAATGTGTTTTTGAGATGATACCTAAATTCATGTGGGATATATTAAGGTCATAGTTTGGCTCTCATGGACTTGTTTTAATTTTCTTCAATTTCAGCCTGAACTTGCATATGAGCAATTGATTGTTCTAGAGTCTGATCCCTTGTTTTGTCTGATAATATGGAGCTCTTCTACCTTCTCATTCTACAGATGTAGTCAGTTTCATTTCTGTGTATTCCAACTGGTGAAGTCATCTTTTATTGTTTTAAAAAGGTATTTGCAAAGAATAACTTCTTGGTCTTGCAAAATTCTATCATGCAATCTCCAGCATCATTTCTATCCCCAAGGCCACATTTTTCAACTATTGATCCTTCGTCTTTGTTTCCAACCTTCACATTCCAATCACCAGTAATTATCAATACATCTTGATTGCATATCTGATCCATTTCAGACTGAAGAAGTTGGTAGATTTTTCAATTTCATCATCACTAGCTTTAGCGGTTGGTGCATCAATTTGAATACTTTTTTGAATAGTGGTATTGACTGATCTTCCTTGCCGGCACATGGATATTATCCTATCACAGACAGCGTTATATTTGAAGATAGAGCTTGAAATGTTTTTTATGATAACTGTGACACCATTGCTCTTCAATTTGTCATTCCCAACATAGTAAACCATGTGA
>NW_006408541.1:4572392-4575131 GCF_000296735.1 Chrysochloris asiatica | reverse complement strand
ACTACGTAGGGTTGCTATGAGTCAGAATTGACTAGATGATCGTGGGATGGGTTTGTAACAATGACAGCAGGCCTCAAGAGGCCTGGCAGCTTCTCCTCTGGCTGAGCCACTTAGAAGAGGAGACCACACTGAGAGGGAAGAAGCCCAGAAGTCCCAGGTCGTTCTGCCACTCCCGCTGTGCTGCTGAGCATGCTCACGAGGCCATCTTGGATCATCCAGCCCCAACTAAGCTTCCAGGTGAATGTGGCTGGTTGATTGACCCCAGGTGAGACCCCCAGAGGGTCTGAACTCAGCACTGAACTCAGCCCAGCCTACAGAACCAGAAGCAAATGAATGGCCACTGTGTAGCATGGTTTATTACACAGAGAGAGAGAGAACTGAAACACGGGTGCCAGCACTGTTCATCCCTGTGTTAGGCATAATGAAAACGTAAAGAAACATGCACCCAAATGCATAGCCAAGTAGCAGATCGGCACTCTGACCCCAATTATTTGTGTTTTGTTTTGTTTTAACTCCAAAGCCAAAACTCTTGTCTCTTGAGCATGAATTTAAAGGATAGTTCTCTAATACATACAGAATGGAAGAAACCTCCAGCACCACTCCATAATAGTGTCCAATAAGAGTCATCTGGTAAAAAATGCACCAAAAGCTCAGAGTTGTCACCCACTTCCACAGGTAAGCCAGATCTTTCAAAAGTGCCCCCTAGAATTCCTGGGTTCCCCGCTAAGGTTGAATACCACAAGTGAGATTAAAAGAGAAACTCAGTGCAGTTTCCTTTGTAAGGTTATTATTTCGATCTTCCCATTATTTTAAAGGTCAGGAGAAGAAAATTTTTCTAAAACATAAAAAAGACTGAGGAACCCTGGTGCGGCAATGCCGGTTAATGCGCTGGACAACAAGATTGGTTTGAACTGCAATGTCAATGGTTCAAGGTCACCAGCTGCTCATCAGAAACCCTATACAGGGTCACTGTGAGTAAGAACTGACTCAATGACCCCTAACAACAACAGCATGCTTCAATATGGAGAATCCCCACTGAAACTGATCTCAGAATTGTTAAGTGCCGTCTAGTCAGTTCCTGCTCAATACTATGCACAACAGAACTACACACTGCCATCCTCACAGATTGTTAAAGAGTCTTCCTCCAATCCTGATGCCATATTCTTCCTCATGTAATCCAGCTTCTCAGCATGCAGATTGAATAAGTATGATGAAAGAATACAACCCTGGTACACACTTTTCCTGATTCAGTATCCCCTTGTTCTGTTTGAACAACCTCTTGGTCTAGATACAGGTTCCTCATTAGCACAATTAAGTGTTCTGGAATATCCTTCCTTCACAATGTTACTCATAGTTTGTCATGATTTGCACAGTCAAAAGTTTTGTGTAGTCAATAAAGTACAGGTAAGCATCTTTCTGGTATTCCCTGCTTACAGTCAAGATCCATCTGATGTCAGCAATGATAGCCCTTGAAGCATATTGTTATTGCTGCTGTTGCTGTTGTTAAGTGTCATTGAGTTGGTTCCAATTCATAGCAACACTGTACAGAGTTTCCGAGGATATAGTACCAGAAGATGAAAGCATTATGAATAGCAACAGAATACTGTCAGATACAGTGCCCAAAGATGAGCCAGATATATATAGTGCCCAAAGATGAGTCAGATATAGTGCCCAAAGATCAACCCTTTAAGGAAGAGCTGCCTCCTTAAAGTATAGTTAAGCATAATGATGTGAATGGGGCAAAGCTTTGGGGACCTTCATTTGCTGAAGGAACACAGCTCAAAATGAGGAGAAACAGTGGCAAACATCCCTTAATAATCGGAACATGGGAAGTTGTCAAAAACAAAATGGAATACACAAACATCAATACCCTAGGCACTGTTAAGTGCCATTGCATTGGTTCCAACTTATAGTGACCCTCTATAGAATTTCAGAAGCTTTAAATCTTTGTGGGAACAGAAAGCCTCATCTTTCTCCCAAGGAGCTGCTGGTGGGCTGAAACCTCGGACCTTGTGGTTCACAGACCAGTGCTTATTGTATGGAGCCACTGCGCTCCTATACTAGTCATTAGTGGGCTGAAGTGGGCTGGTGTTGGCCATTCTGAATCTGACAATTACATGGTTTACTATACCATGGACAACAAACTGAAGAGGAATGCCATCTCATTCATTGTGAAAAAGAACATTTCAAGATCTGTCTTGAAGTACAATGCTATCTGTGATAGGATAATATCCATACGGCTACAAGAAAGACACGTTAATACCACTACTATTCAAATTTATGCACTAACCACTAAGGTCCGTGATGATGAAATTGAAGAATTCTACCAATTTCTGCAGTCTGAAATTGATCAAACATGCAATCGAAATGTATTGATAATTACTAGTGATTGGAATACAAGATTGGAAACAGAGAAGAAGGATCAGTAACTGGGAAACATGGCCTTGGTGATAGAAATCATGCTAGAGCCCTCATGATAGAATTTTGTAAGACCCATGACTTATTCATTGCAAATACCTTTTTCAACAACATAAAATGTGAATATACACATGGACCTCACCAGATGGAATACACAAGAATCAAATTGACTACATCTCTGGGAAGAAACAGTGGAAAAGCTCCATATCATCAGCCAAAACCTGGCCAAGAGCAGACTGGAACAGACACCAATTGCTCATATGCAAGTTCAGGCTGAAACTGAGGAAAACTAAAACAAGTCCATAAGAGCCAAAATATGAC
>NW_006408541.1:4569968-4571427 GCF_000296735.1 Chrysochloris asiatica | reverse complement strand
GATGCAGCACTGGAGACACTCATGCATCTATGCCAAGAAATTTGGAAGACCTGCACATAGATCAAGAGGCAATCATTAGACCAGAACAAAGGTTTAAAATCAGGAAAGGTGTATGCCAGGGTTGTATCCTTTCACCGTAATCTGCATGCTGAGCAAATAATCTGAGAAGCTGGATTATATGGAAAAGAACACGGCATCAGGATTAAAGAAGACCGTTAACAACCTATGATGATACAACCTTGCTTGCTGGAAGCAAAGAGGATTTAAAATACTAATGAAGATCAAAGACTACATACAGCCTTCAGTATGAATTTCACTTCAATGTAAAGAAAACAAAAATCCATACAACTGGACCAATAAACAATATAATAAATTGAGAGACTACTTGAAAACCCTATACAGAGTCAATATGAGTTGGAACCAACTTGACTTCTTGGCCCTTTCCCTGAAAATAATGGCTCTAAAGCATGTGTAACAAGCTGGAAATGTTTACAAACTACATGCTGTGATTCCAACAGTGTAAAAATAAAATGTGTTTGTAAGAAAAAAATAACCAAATGTGAGCATGCTTGCATTACAGCTGTAGATTTCTGAGCACATTTTCTTATTCCTTTATTTCTCAAATATCTTTTTAAAGCACCTCATACTTTCTGGACAAACATAAAAATAACAACAAAATGAATGGAAAACAGCCAGAAAGGAGAGCTGCTGATGTATTATTTCAGCCACTGAGATTCCTAGACCTATTCTAGTAAGACAAATTGGATATCGTCAACACTTGGGAATCTGCTGTGCAAATACAATGTAGGGATCTCTCCTTTGCTCCGAGAGATGTGTTGTCACCCACACACAAAAGACAGAGGTGTCTCAAGAGCCATTTGTCAGTTTCCTCCCTCATTCCTTCCCTTCTGCTTCTAAAAGCCCCTGCCAGCTTGAAAGACCCTCCCACCCAGCCCTATATCCCAAATCCCAATTTTCAACCAAGTGGTTGTTGTTAGGTGCCATTGAGTCGGTACCTTATGCACAGCAGAACGAAACACTGCCAGATCCTGGGCCAACCTCACTACTGTTGCTAGGCTTGAGTCCATCGATGCTGCCACTTGGCCAATCCATCTCATTGGGGGTCTTCCTCTTTTCCTCTGACTCCACCTTACAAACATGATATCCTTCTCCAGTAACTGGTCCCTTCTGACAATATGCCCAAAGTATGAGAGACGAAGTTTGGCCATCTTAGCCTCCAAGGAGCACTCTGGCTGCACTTCTTCCAACATGGATCTGTTGGTTCTTTTGGTTTATAGGAGAGACATAACACTGGTAAGGTTGCTCACCATGGAATGGTCAGCCATTCAAGATCAAAAGGGCAGCATTTACCTAGGGACGAAGTGCAGAAGGGTTGGGAACCAGAGTGACATGGAAATAAAAACCACAGGGAGAAAGTGGGTGACTGTGTTGCATGGAG